>NC_059326.1:204265000-204385000 GCF_018350155.1 Leopardus geoffroyi
CGGCTAAGTCTCTTCACCACTATTAATAGCTGGGACATTCAGGATTCAATCTTGTGTAGACACTCTGACTAGCTCTGATTAGTTCTAGGCACGTGGTTAGGCTTATTCTTATCATCTTCCCCAGAAAAAGTATAAGATAGACATCTAAAAGGGATTTTCATGAACAGACATTAACAGTTTTGTCAACATACCTTAACTTTCAGGTGAACAAACTAACTTTATTTGATAATAGAGTTGGCTTGTCTCTCTGACTTATGATACTATGTCAATGAAACTGCTAGAGAATAGCTTCTCTACTCAAGAGGAAACAGGTATCCCTCCCCCCTGGGAGGACAGTCCTCCAGACAGTCTCTTCACTCCAAAATAGGGATCCAAAGGTGCATAAGCCAGATACAAAGTACTGCAAGGGTTTGTCACCCACTGGCCCCACCTTTACATCCCTCAAACCCTTTATCCAAGGTCATGGGAATAATCTAGAACTGCAGAGTCCTCAACTTCCTCATTGTGTTCAAGATCCTCTCATGGGCAGAGTCTAGTGCCCAAATGCCAAGTAACAGGGACAGCTACTGCCCTAATCCATATTTCAAAAAACGTATGGCTTTAGGAAAAAAACAATTTCAATAGTCTTTGCCATGAGAACAGGAGAGCGAACGCAGTCAAACATTAATCAGCCCACGGGATCACCACTGGGTCCCACTCACTCTACAAAGACCTCTCGTTTGAGATGTTTTTCTTCAGTCAGTGGGAACAAGAGAAACCAAAAGGTACAACCTGATGTGGTTCTAATGCTTTGTGTGACCTCCTTCCCCAAATCCAACCAGAAACACGACTTCTGTTTTACCTCTTTAACAAAAATCCCGGAATTTGGTACAATAAAGTTTCCCTTTCTAAAATGGAGCTGTATTTAGGTTCTGTGGCATTAGAGACAGTGCAACTAGGTAGCAAGACTAAGGCTAGAATAGGGTTTTGACAACTTAGTTTCTTTACCTGGGATTACATACGTAAAACTCCACTGTAAGAAAGTCATCTAAACGTGAGTCCTCTATTTTCCTTTCCTCTCACACACGTGCTGCAAACCAGGCGCTATAAGCACTGACCTGACTTTCTTGCCCTGTTCAGCGAGCATCTTCACCAAGTCTGCGATGGGGTACTGCGCTTTGGCTGCACAGAGACCATAGCCTGCAAAGAACATGAAGGACACAGAAGAATGTGACTTTTATTTTGAAATCTTATAAACTACAATTTCTCCCTTGATCAAAACATATTTAAAAAAATTTTTTTTAGGGGCACCTGGGTGGCACAGTCGGTTAAGCATCCGACTTCAGCCAGGTCACGATCTCGCGGTCCGTGAGTTCGAGCCCCGCGTCCGCCTCTGGGCTGATGGCTCAGAGCCTGGAGCCTGTTTCCGATTCTGTGTCTCCCTCTCTCTCTGCCCCTCCCCCGTTCATGCTCTGTCTCTCTCTGTCCCAAAAATAAATTAAAAAAACTTTGAAAAAAAAAATTAAAAAAAAAAAATTTTTTTTAATGTTTATTCATTTTTGAGAGAGAGAGACAGAGTGTGAGTGGGGAGCACAGAGAGAGGGAGACAAAGAATCTGAAGCAGGCTCCAGGCTCTGAGCTGTCAGCACAGAGTCCGACGCGGGGCTCGAACTCTCAGACCTCAAGATCATGACCTGAGCCGAAGTCAGACGCTTAACTGACTGAGCCACCCAGGCGCCACTTCAAAACATATTTTTAGGCCAAAAAAAAAAAAGGGGCAATCTGTTAACAGGACTAGAAATGAAAGCAAACTTCTAGACTTGTCAAATCAATAGATTTCCTTTTTAGAAAACTCTTACGATAGCATGATAGAGTTAAAATCCTAATCTGAAGCCAATATATTACCTGTAATACCACAGAATTCTGGGGTAGGATTAAAGAAAAACTAAGCTAAACCTGAGAAAAATTAGGGATTGGGGCTAGGAGATTAAATGACTTGGTCAATGTCATGTCAATTGTTGGAGGTAAAATTAAGAACAAAAATGAGGTGTTGTGACTCCCAGATCAGGTTCTTTCTATTAGGTCATGTTACCTCATCTTACTGGAAATCACATGATTCTCAATGATTTTTTTTAAATATTTACTGTTGATAAGAAAGAGATTAACATTTACTAGCATTTATTGAGTCTAATGAGTGAGCTAGATACTTTCATACACTATTTCTAATTTAATACTCACAGTAATCCCAAAAATGATCATTGAGAAAAAAATAACCAAGACTCAAAGATGACTAAAACATTTGTACAGAATCAGAGAAAGACATGGCGAGAACCCTCTACATCAGTTTGTAAAATCTCTATATGATTCCCAAGATATTAACCTAAGCCAAGGATTCTCACCATTTTTTACTTGGTAATCAGAGGGTTGTTTCTATGTTTCCATTACATTTTCAAAAAATAAGTAAGTTCCAATTCAATTTTTTTCCTGTTATAAGAAACTGTATTAATACAATAAATTCCAGCAGCTCTTATAGGTTGTTTACTTTTCGCTTTTGGTTTTTTACCTGGAGTAATAATAATGCTATTAGCTTCACGAATCATGTCAATTGCATTGTCAAGGTTGATTTCTGTATGTGTGCCAGAAATTTCCATGGGTTTTCCACCAGCTGTCGAAGTGGTACCATAGCCTCCAAGAATCACATTAGCCAGGGAGCGATTCATTGCCTGGAGAACAAAATAAGCAGCTGTGAGAGTTTAATCTACATAACTTTTTGAAAGTTTTAATCTATGCAACTTACTGTATCCAATGTATACAATATTCACAATCACTTAAAGAGGCTTTTATTTGATCATCTAAAAAAATCACATAGATCACATCTATAAAGTCAACTGCACACTGACATGTTTTCAATAAAAGTTAATTTTAAGAAGGAATTTAATGGAAAATTACCAGTAACATTAAGAAATTAATGAAATTCAGATCCAGTTATTACTGTCTGTGTTCTGATTAAGCAAGTTCTACCTCCATATGTATTTCACCAGAGTGAAAGAGAACGATATCTATGAGAAATTTTACAAGGTGACTCTATAGATCTCTCAGGTGAATCCTGCTACCAGTCCCAACAGGGAGGAATCCAAAGAATAGGAATTCACATCATTTAGGAGTCTGCTGCCCTCTGTCGTCAAGAAAACAAGAAATGCGGGAGTTGATATGTTCTTCTTTTCCAAACCAACTACATACAGCTCCAGGAAGCAGTAACAGAAGTGACTGGATTCATCATTAGGTTCCTAAAATATTTTACTTCCAAAAAGGTAGACGAGTAAGTTCATACACCATTTCATTAAAACTTATACCCACCCTTTTAACTAAAAAAAATAATCTTGGGGAAAAAAAATAAGAGGAAGGCATGCTCATTTACAATCATCCAACAATGTGCCACACAAGTGAATCATGTGAAAAAATCACAGGTCTGGTTTCTACAATAGTTCATTTGTAGACCTCTGGAGCTGTGGTGGTAAAAGACAAGAAGCAAATGCCTTTTAAGAATTCAAATCATTGCAGGGATGCCTGGGTGGCTCAGTCGGTCGGGCGTCTAATTCTTGGTTTTGGCTCAGGTCACGATCTCACGGTTCGTGAGTTCTCGCCCACATCAGGCGCTGTGCTGACAATGCAGAGCCTGCTTAGGATTCTCTGTCTCTGCCTCCCTCTCAAAATAAATAAATAAGCTTTAAAAAAATGCAAATCACTGTACATGAACAAAGCAGTCATTCTACATGATCAGCACTGGATTTCTCACTTCTGAAAGGGCTATAATAAACATGATTGATCCAATGTGTATACCATGTAAAAGCTATATAAATGCAATCTATTACTTAAAAAAAAAAAGACAATACTGTATTCTTAAAGAATGAAAAGCACCTGGGATTTCCAGGGACATGTAAACACACTAGGAGAAAAAAACATGACAACCCACACGAAGACAGCCCAGCCTGCTACCACCTTCATGCAGACTTGAACACACACGTCTGAAGTGGGACAGAGGTAGAGGCAGGGAGGACAAGGTGCAGAGGCAATGAACAGAGAGCCATACCTGACTAAAGGCGGCATATCAATAACATAAAGAGGATAGATTCAAATGTTGCCAGAATTGTAATTATCCTTTTTGACCTAAGCTCACTTATCAGACACAGCATTCACATTTTACAGAGCCCAAACTCTGGTAAACTTGTCTAAGATTATCACATACAAAATAAAGTCCAGAATATCTTTATATATTTATGAACAGACAAGAGGGCCAGAGAAAAATTCATAATGGTTTTATTTAGGTATAGAGTCCCAATCTGACATAAAGATTTAAATTCTTAACCCAACCTCCTATACTTAAATCCAGGTTTTATTGAAAATCCAAATAGCCAGGCCTGAGACTTCCAAACATTCAACATTTGTTGATTTTGTTAATCCTTTCTAGTTTTGAATTAGAAGATTCTGAATTTAACAGAAATATGTTCTACCAAATAAATGTTTGCCTTAAAAACTAAATCAAAGGAATATGCATCGACTGATGAATGGATAAAGAAGAGGTGGTATATATATACAATGGGATATTACTCAGCCATCAAAAAGAATGAAATCTTGCCATTTGCAACGACGTGGATAGACCTAGAGTGTATTACGCTACGCGAAATAAATCAGTCAGAGAAAGACAACTACCATCTGATTTCACTCATATGTAGAATTGAAGAAACAAAACAGATGGACATAGAAGAAGGGGAAAAAAGAGAGAGAAAGAGAAACCATAAGAGATTCTTAACTACAGAAGATAAACTGCAGGTTGCTGGAGGAAAGGTGGGTAAGGGGTGGGTTAAATAGGTGATGGGTATAAAAGAGGGTATGTGTGTTGAGCACTGGGTGTTATATGTAAGTGATGATCACTAAATTCTACTCCTGAAACCAATACTACACTGTATGTTAAGTAACTAGAATTTAAATAAAAATTTGAAAGATTAAAAAACATTTGATTCAAAGGAGTATTTCAGACATAGAGATATTTCTGTCATAGATAACTTTTTTCTTGTTTTAAATTTTTTTAAATGTTTATTTATTCGTGAGAGAGAGAGAGAGAGAGCATGAGCAGGGGAGGGGCAGAGAGAGAGAATCCACAGAATCCAAAGCAGCTCCAGGCTCGGAGCTGTCAGCACAGAGCCCGACACGGGGTTCGAACTCACAAACCACGAGATCATGACCTGAACTAAAGTCGGACATTCACCCGACTGAGCCACCCAGGTGCCCCAGCTCATAGATAATTTTTAAAAAGTGAAACACACAAAATGGTTCCATCACCTGCATCACCCAGTCCTGCAGAGGGACAGATGTACAAGGATATGACCACTTTACTCTAACTTGGTGTAAAAGGAACCATTCTTCTCTCCCTATAAAACTGAATGGAGGAGAAGAATTTCTGAGGACATTTAATTAATGTTTACCCACTTCTAATGGCATCTTCAGGAGAAAGAAAGGGAACCACACAGTAGTTTAACAATCAAAGTCAACTTGTTAAACACATATCCACAATTATATCACCATTAAGCTAATTCCATGTGGTCTCTTAAAAACTAAATTATTTTTCATCCCTGAATTTACCATTGCAACATCATATTTTCAACAAATGCTTAGGGTGTAGGGCTTTCTTTTGTTTGTTTGTTTCTTTCTTTTTTTTGCTTGCTCAAGTGATTAATGAGACTATCCTGGGCAGACTGAGGAGTTCCCAGCTCCCAAGACAAAGTATTCGCAACACTATCCAAGACCGTTCCTTTCAAGTTACTAAGCCCTATAATGAAAACTGTATGCTACATTAAAGAGACCCTTAATTCACATCATTCCAAGCAAACTATAAGAAATAAATCTGAAAACAAAAGAAAGGTCATAAAATAGACAAAACTAACGCAATAATAACATACAGTCCATTTACTATCATTTCTCATTTCAGTGCTTTGTGGGTGCCAAATAATTGACTGCAAAGCAAAAAAAGAAATTATTTTTGGTTTGGCTTTGATGTACTTCATTCTGTTCTATTTTCATTTGGAAATAAGCAACAAAGTACGAAAATCAGAAAATTCGGTCGGAAAATGCTGTTCCGCTTCTACAAGCGCTCTACCTCCCAGGCTGTTTGGACACAATCTCAAGTACATGGACTATAAAATCAGGAAGAGGTTAATGTCTATATAACTTCTAGACATAAAGCAAATTATTCACTTGAGCTGCTTCTTTGGACACTATCGATATTTTTCAGTTTAACATTGGGTATTGTATAACCACAGCATTCGGCTCAGAAGACACACAAGAGAAGAACTGTCAAAACAAAAATTCAATTTTCGGTATTACTGATTAGCCACTCGGGGAGCATTTCATTCCCTCTCACATAATAAAAGCACTCTGTTCCGGTTTGGACTTGCATGTTTCCTTTAATAAATAATAAAATAATGAAGCTACAACATACTAGTAATATTAATAGATATCGATATATGATAGTACATCTGTTACCATATGCTATCCAGAGAAGATTCCAAAATATGAAATGAGCTGACAAATATTTATCTAATGTTCACGTAACAAGTATTATACTCATCTGAGGTGCCAGGTGCTAGGTCAGGCTCCATAAACACAAAGGCAAACAGTAAATGACATCTTAAAATATCTTCCTTGTAAAATGAGAATAGTATCTCCTACCTCCAGAATTAGTGTGGGGATTAAACGAGCTAACATTTGTAAAGCACCCAGCTTTAATGCCCAATCACGAGCAGCTATTTCATTTTTATTTTTATTAGGAACCACTCTGAGCTGCTAAAGCATAGGCCACGAAGAAACAATTTTTTTGATAATAAAACAAGCACAAGCCAAGAATCAATGAAGATTAATGTGAAAAGTCAGGAATCGGGGCAATCTGGAAGGAGAGAAAATTTCTATCTTCAAAACTGAAAACTACAGCAGGGTCGTTTCTGTTGTTGCCTTGTTTGTTTTATAATAAGACATAGGACTGAAGAGTGTGTGAGAAAACTAGCTCCCCACACATCACCGTTAAGAGCTGAGACTGGACGGTCCTTTGTGGACATCAATTCATCGATATTGAGAGCCAACAGAAAGCTCTTACTCCCTTTGACCAAGTCATTGTACTTACAAAAAGGTTAGCTAAAGGAAAAAATCAAAATGCACAAGGAGGTATACTGAAGAAAAAAACAAAAACCAATACTATGGACTTAGATAAATTATGGCATATCTATGTGATACAACAGGCAGACACCAAAAATTATTAGAAAATCATCGGTGAGAACATTAAACAACACAGAATATATTTGAACATAGGTATATGGGAAAATACTGGAATTAGAATATTAAATTTTAAGAGTTAAGTGGTAATGGCATTGCAAATGATTTTATGTATTTATCCTTTTCTACTTTCTTCCAAACTTCCCACATTAAGCATCTTTTATTTTTGTAATTGAATAGTATTTTCTAAAAATTTAAAGCTTCGGCTGTCCTTGAATCCAAATTAATTTGAGTTGCTATTATAAACAGAGTATCAGTCTGATCCAGAGTGACACTTAGGGTCACAGACAGCTGTTAAGAATACCCTGTTAGCCTTATACGGTACAGGAATAAAAAATATCTGTGAAATGCTGACAGTAAATGACATGCCTGACGTGGTAGAAATAGAAAGAAAAAAAAGAAATACCAGATCAAGAAATATGAAAGAAGAGAAAAGCATAAGACAAAGATGATATAGTCACAGAAGTACACATAGAAAAAAAGTATTTTCAACAACTGCCTCTTACTACCTTATTCTAGTTACTGTCATAGAATTGCTACTGTAAGTTTCTGTAGTTACTATAACCAACAATAATAAAAGAAACTAGATGAAGAAGGGAATGGGAAGGAAATTAAAAAAAGACACACAGAAATTTGGGAAATACTACTGATAAGATTTAAGAACCTAAATAAAACCATTTAAGGAAAAAAAAATGATAAAGCCAAGAAAGACCCATGATGATGTTCTAAGAACTAGACATAAGTACTCCTCACGTCTCCCCAAATCAGTATGCCACTGGCTTTGTTAAAAGTTAAGTCTTCCCGTGTAATTTTAAAATCAGTGTTTTGACCAACAAGTTTAAGTAATGATGAAAATCTGCTGCCCCCTCCTGGTCATTCAAATTCACCAAATGAAGCAAAGTCAAACCAAGAGTTCATTTTTAAATGCTAAGTGAAATAAGTCAGTCAGAGAAAAACAAATACCATATGATTTCATTCATATGTGGAACATAAGTAACAAAACAGATGAACAAAGGAAAAAAAGAGACACAAACCAAGAAACAGACTCTTAACTACAGAGAACAAACTGATGGTTACCAGGGGGGAGGTGGGTGGGGACGGGTGTATAGGTGAAGGGGATGAAGAGTAAACTTACCATGACGAGCACTGAGTAATGTGCAGAACTGTTGAATCACTATACTGTACACCCAAAACTAATATAACACTGTATATAATCATACTGGAATCAAACAAAAAACTTAATTTTAAAAAAGTTCATTTTTTGAGAAAACTATCTCTAATACAATTGAATACATTTTTCCTTGTTCACAAACATTTGGTTTTTGTCTTTTAATTTTTTTAATGTTTATTTATTTTGACAGACAGGGAGAGAGAGTGCAAGCAGGGGAGGGACAGAGAGAGAGAGAGAGAGAGAGAGAGAGATAATCCCAAGCAGGCTCTGTGCTGCCAACACAGTGTCCTCCCTGGGGCTCAAACTCATGGACTGTGAGATCATGACCTGAGCCAAAATCAACAGTTGGATGCTTAACCAACTGAGCCAACCAGATGCCCCAAACATGTGTTTTTTTTAAACCCCAAAGCCTGACACCTTTCAAGCAGGAGACACAAGCTTCCACCTTTCCAAATTCCCTGAACAACCTGGAAGATTTCATTTTAAAACCTCTTCCTTTCCTTGAACTTGGGCTATCAAATCCTTTGTTTTACAATATGGCCAAAGAAAACTAATTTTTTTTACTATAAAAAGATAACCTCAGCATTCAATTTACAAAGAGATTTTCAGTGAAAACATTTGAGAAATTCTGAGTTATAAAATAAGGGTGGGTCTTTTTTAAATATTGTAATAAAAGAATGGAGGCAGAATAAATGTCCTTTTTCTGCCTGAATTATTAATCAGCAGAGCCACATTCTGATGTCACTCCATTTCACACTTGCCCTTTCACAGTCATTCAGAACTGTTAGAGAATAGTATCTATCATCTGAAAACGTTTTCTAGTCAAACCTTTAATTATTTGCAGGATATCTTCTTGCCATCCAGAAGAGAATTAGAAACAAAAAGGAAGCTAAGAAGTATTTGTTTTCTTAATTTTTTTTGCTTTTTTAAAAAAGATCATGCTGACCACAAAACTTCAAGATAGGCACTCTCACAGATGACCAGTGGGAGTGTTAATTGAAGCAAGCTTTCCGGAAACAACACAGCAATAAGTAGAAAGAACTGATAAAAATGAGCATACTCTTTCACTTCGAAGAATCGATCCAAAGACAAAAATCAGAGGTGCCCAAGATGTATTTTCTACAAAGAAAAATTACAACTCAAACAATATAATTTTTATAGGGAAATATTAAATAAATTTTATATATCCATATGATGGATTTATATGAAGTCCATTAAAATAGTAGTTAAAAATCACTTTTAATAAGGAAATGACAAGAGGGCCGCCTGCGTGGCTCAGTTAGTTAACCAACCGACTTCGGCTCAGGTCATAATCTCATAGTTCAGGAGTTCGAGCCCCACGTCAGGCTCTGTGCTGACAGCTCAGAGCCTGGAACCTGCTTCGGATTCTGTGTCTCCCTCTCTCTCTGTCCCTCCCCTGCTCTCGCACGTGCGCTCCCTCTCTCTAAAAAATAAACAGAAATTATTTATTTAAAAAATAATACTCAAAATAATAAAATGACCAGGGTATAGTAAGACGAAAAGAATAAAATGTAAAAGAGTATACAATATGATCAGACAAGCAAATACACGGGTATGTAAAAGAGAAAAAAAAAAGAGAATACAAGAGATAGACCGAAATCTTAAATGCTGATCTCCAGCTGGAGGGAGTCGGAAGATTTTTTTATCTTTATATTTAATTTTCCTAATTATCTACACTTGGGTGCTTTAAAAGCAGTCTTGCAAATTTATTCAGATGAAACACTCTGAGATTTCTACTGAAGAAAATAGGAATGGACACAGTCGTTTCTGCTGCAAATAAAAGAAATACCAAACACATCCTTATTTTGAGAACACCATGTCTTTTTTGTGCACACACGTTTCTTACCACACACATGATGTAGGACAGGATGGCACCAGAGGAGCCTATGAGTGCGCCCACGATGGTCAGCAGGTTGTTGTTGAGCAGGAAGCCCTCCGCGCACAGGGCCCAGCCTGAGTAGCTGTTCAGCACGGTGATGACGACGGGCATGTCTGCACCCCCGATAGCAGCTGTCAAAGTCACACCCTACGATGAAAACCAGAGCAGAACCAAAATTAATACGATAAAAATAAAACCTCTGACACTGGACATCTTGGTTCTTAGTCATTCTGGTGTTCCAATTAACCTACTTCCCTTGAAGTTCTCCTGCCAGTAACAACCAAGTGCCTCCTATCCGGTCAACTCTCCCACAGATGCACCAAGTGAGAACACTGAACCACCTCCCCGCCCCGAAATATCCCTAAGTCCCTAAAAGGCAGTGATGAAAAGCAGGCAGAAACTAGAGAGGGGTCTGCACTTGGAAAAAGGTGAGAGCACTGAGTGAATTTTATGGTTTTTATGGTTAGTCTAAGGGCAGGCACCTGCTCGTGCCAGGAGAAAGAGCTGAAACTAAATCACAAGCCCACAGTCTCACTAGTTTGAAGATCCAAGGACAGGATTTAGGGTGACTAAGGCAGCTGGAAAGGCAGAAGGCAAACTGCAAAGGAGCAGGCTGAAGAGAGGGAGCCCCAAACTCTATATATAAACTCGGCCCAAATATCTGGCTCACTCTTTATGCATTACGCATTGATCTAATAACAGATTTCAGCAACCACCCCCCTCCCCGCAATCACAGGTGAGCCAGATTTGAAATCTGAAGGCAGCCAAGTTAGCTGCCTACAAAAATAAATTAAAAAATAATGATCAATATTCTTTGGAGGAATACAACAGAATCCAAAGTCTGTCTAGTGCAACCCCAAATCACTAAACACAGGAAAGGAAAAACATGATGGGGAAGAAGAGTTTTGCTTTTTACTCCACATACGTTGAGTTTAAGATGTGAGTGTATTCACAGGCTACTTAATTAAGTCAAAAGCAATTAAAATAGTCCACAAAATATTTTATCTTACTCAGACATCCTTATAAAAGCATAAAGTAGCTCTTAAATATCAAATTCATCCCTTCTCAAAAATAGTAATTCTTAAAATTTTCTATTTCTATGCTATTGGTTTTATTTTGAGACACTTTTTTTACCTCTTCTGCTCTCCTGAATAAAAAAAAAATGTCAAAACTACTTTTCATTGGTTTAAAATAAAACAAAAATCAGTGCTATATAATCCTGAAAAAAATTGGATTGTCAGTAGTCATAAAAAGAATTTTAAGTTACTTTTCAGACTTCTAAAGTTTCTTGGTCAAAATCAGTACTTTTAGGATTGACTACATAATAATAAGTATTATTTTAACACTGTAAATCATAAATCAAGCAGCCAATATGTGTTTGATAAGCAATTACTATATGTCTAATTTTGTGCTAAGCACTACAAATTATTTTAAAAACTTAAAACATTAACCTTGTCTATAAGGTTGACTCCAGACTAGACAAATAAGGGAATCAGTGAATAACAGAGAGCTGTTTGCAAAGGCTTCATACACTGATATAATGAAATGCTACACTGTAGCACATGGCCAACTAGAGAATGCTGTATGTATCAATATACTAAATACAAAAATTAGAGAGGAAGAGGAGGACCAAACCTACCATGAAAGAAAGGCTTTGCTGAACTCCCCCCACTGAGCCCAGAGGATTTATTAACTGCATTCCATTTTATATACTGTGGTTATTTAACTTGGTATCCTAGTTTCGAATAAATGTTAGCACAACTAATTGGCAGAGAATACCTTCCACTTATCGCATAAAACCCAAAGCATTATTCTGTGGGCCCTGTCACAACAGGGAGGCTCCTAACGAATGGTATTGAAAACACTTGGCTTTTTAAAATTCCCTATTCACCAACACACTGATCCAGTGAAAAGACCCCAGAACAATAAATGTGTCACATGACAACTTTGGAAGCAACCATTACGTGGAAAGAAAGAGTGGATTTTTCTTCTTGCACTTTTCTGTGTTTTCCAAATTCTAAACAGAACACGTGACATCATTTTGAAACATGTTTATTCCATCAAGGGTCTTGAAGAGATAGAAATATGATTAGACTGTAATCAAACAAAATACTGCCAGTTCCTCACTGAGTGCATGCTTTCCATCTCTGACTTCTTACCATGACAGCAGAGAGAGCCGACACAGAGCCCAGACAGGTGATGCCGGTGGTAAAGCTAGGGTCCATCATGAATGGGACGATTCCACCCACACTAGCAGCCAGCAGGCCTGCATTAAGTAAGTGCCTTCCAGGAAGCAGGAGAGGGGCAGATTTCAGGATACCTAGGACCAAGGGCATGTCAGTCAGAACCTAGCACGTGTCATTAAATTAAAACAACAACAACAACAACAACAACACACACACACACACACGTGTGTGTCATTTAATCCTAAACTACCAAAATTTAATATCAGCATAAAAAAAGGACCTGAAACATAAAAGCAAATTAGGGCTCTTAGACATAACAAATGTTAACAGAAGTAGGAAAAGTATGGCTCAACTTAACTGTTCTTTACTTTGATCACACAACAATTTCTTTACTCTTTGTCACAAAATCTTAAAAAATTACTTTTTTCCCGTATGACCGACACACAAGTTGTTAAGTGTGGTTTCATTTATTTAAAACTTCAAAACAGAGTCTTAGCACATTAGCATTTCTGACTCTATCAACTGAGCCCAAGGGAGCAGAGCCCTGGTTTGCTACTTGTTTTTAAAAACAAAGCATGAGACAAGAACATCGTAGGCTTGAAGTTCTTTTGGGATTTTAAGTTCCATGGAAGTTTCCTATTTAATTTTAATGACTTGATTACTGAGAGGCCAGACCAGATTTTTATATCATAAACTAGTTTCTATATAGACTCACTTTTGCATGAAAACACTGAAAACAGCCTATGTGAGGTTTGGTTTTTTTGTTGTGTTTTTTTTTTACCCCCACTTCTATTTTCCTGGCTGACTTTGGCAGTAGCAGAAGATGCCACGCTACAGCTGTAAAATGTGTATCTGTTTTCAGAATCAGTACTGCATAGTGATCACACCAGCTGATTCAATAAGCTGCTCTCTATTCGGGAAAACGTATAAAGTTCATTCTTGTGAACTCTACAGAGGCATCTCTAAGGGTTATGAAGATGTTGTTTTGTTCACATTTATCATCAAATGTCACCTAGTCCCCCTACACAAATTTCTGTGCACTTGTTTCCTCCGTTGGCTGTCTACAGAAGGAATAGCTTCAAAGCCTTAGGAGATCTGGAAGGCTCAAATAAAGGAAAGCAACCGTGATGTGGAGGAGGGGGTCTTTTATATATTTGAGCGCTACCTGAATTCTTCACCTAACAACTTTGACAGTTAAGCCATTTTCTAAAATTGAAATGGACCCCTAAACAAGAGATATTTACACTGAATAATATAGGTAGGTGCTAAATCACTTACCCTGCAGTTTTCCATAGGCAACAAGAGAGCCACTGAACGTGACGCCTCCGATGTAAGTACCGAGGTAGGCCACGATCTTGGTGAGATTTGCTGCTGCGTCCACAGCAAAATGTGGGTATTCTACAATGTATTCAGCTATGCAAGTAAGCACCGCTGCCAAGCCCACTAAACTGTGGAAAGCAGCAACTAACTGAGGTAAATCAGAAATCTGGATGCGTTTGGCAATTGTCAGTCCTGTTGGGAAATGAAGGTCAAAGAGATATTAAAACTCAACACAGCTTTGAGAAGCAACTCTGATAAAGACCATGCCTGAACATTATTCAGCCATAAAGAAAGATAGAAATCTTGCCGTTTGTGAAAATATTGATGAACCTTGAGGGTATCATGCTAGGTGAAATGAGTCAGACAGAGAAAGACAAATACCATATGATCTCACTTGCATATGAAACCTAAAACAAAAAAACAACTAAGCTCATGATACAGAGAACAGACTGGTGGTTGCCAGAGGCAGGGGAAGGGGGACAGGCAAAATGGGTGAAGATTCCAGGCTCAAAATAAGTCGTGGGGATGTAACATACAGCATGGTGACTATTATTAATAATACTGTATAGCGTATTTGAAAGTTGCTAAGAAAGTAGATCTTAAAAGTTCTCATCACAAGGGGCCCCTGGATAACTCAGTCGGTTGGGCGTCCAACTCTTGATTTCGGCTCAGGTCACGATCCCAGGGTCATGGGATCAAGCCCCACATCCAGCTCTGTGCTAAGCACAGAGCCTAATTAAGATTCTCTCTCTCCCCCCTGCCTGCCAGTCTCCCCTGCTCACACTCTAAAATAAAATTTAAAAAAGAAAAAGTTCTCGGCATAAGAAAAAAAAAAATTCTGCAACTATGTATGGTGACAGATATTTGCTACACTTACTGTGATTATTTTGTAATATACACAAATACTGACTCATTATTTCATACATCTGCAACTAATACAATGTATGCCGATTCTACCTCAGTTTTTTGGGTATACACATTTAAGGGTTTCCCATCATTATCACTAGTAAGTATTTATTTGCTTCCTCATATGGGCTAAATATTCTCTCACAGGGACTATACAGAAGGTAAGGAAGCTGGCTATGTATACCCTTTCAAAGTAGCAGGCTTTCTCAACACACAGTCCAATTCCAAAAACCCAACACACAGCACTGACACCTGCCTCTTCCCTCACAACCTGCAAACACTCCCCTGACTAACGCTTCTTCACATGCCTTTACATCCCCCTACTGCAAGAATAACTCAAGCTCTCTTCTCCAAAAGCCAATATTTACTTCTTCAATATTTGAAGAAGGCTTAGGTTTTCAGGGCAGTGGGTGGGAGCAAAGATGAACACATGCAAAGAGCTGGGTAGAGTAAACGTGCAAATGAGGAGACTCTTGAACTCCTGCCTGGTTCTAGGCAGGTGGTACAGGAGTGCCTCTCAGAATACTTGCTAAGATCCTGTCTAAAAGTTTTTCTGCCATGAACCTACAACACATTTTCCTTCCAGTTCCTTTCCAGGGACTATTGAGAAAGGACACAAAGCATTCCTGCGAAAGTACAAAAGGAGGTCTAAAGCTACTGTTATGCTGGTAAATATATAACCACCAGCTCCTTGGGATAAAAACACGTGCCTGTGCCTGTTAGAAGTATGTACATGAGTTTTCGCTGATATAAAGGTATAGAGCACACAAGTTTCAAATAACAAAACATATAATACTCTCTATTGTAAACTCCATGTAGCCAATTGACTTTCACAGAATGCATTTGTTGACTTTTACCAACTCTTGTGTCTGTCACCAACCTAGTGGTTGCAACTGATGAATGAGTGTGGTTCCCATGGGAATGTTGGCTGACATTTTTGTCTGCATTAACAAGTAAGACAAAACTGAAAGATGCATGTGAGAACCTCACTATCAACAATGTGAGCAGCTGCTTCACTAAATCGGATGATAGTTTTCAAACACTATGAGAATATTTTCTCAGTTTTTTTGCGATATTCACCACGTAATGGCTATAGACACAGCACACTTTTGAATTTAAGCTGCATTATTAATATTTTCTCCACCACTTTCTCAGGGCTGGACAATCAACAAAACAATAAGTGAAACCCAGATATGTTAGTATTTGTTGATTTCCACCGTGTAAATGCAACCATCATGATCAATTTCTAACTACCAAGGTTATGTCATTAACTATGGAGCTGGGAAGCCATGGACAGAAGCCCACCTTTACACGGTATTCCTAAAAACAGATAATAAACATGGGTAATCTCAAGAGCATAGAAAATAAGCTCAAATAAATTAGAAAGTTATAAATAATATAATTACCTTTGTTTCTAATATAATGTATTTTATTTTGGTGAAAAGTCATCATAGTTGGTATAATTCTCATTCAAATACAAACATTTTAAAACATTTAACACTGAGTAAGTACATCAACTGCACCAAAAGAGTGAGCTAAAAAATGGGTGAGCTAATAAAAATGTATGCGTTCCCATAAAGGTAGAAACCTGCCAAGTGCTTACCAATGGTACCGCCCAAAGCCATTGCTCCAGACATCTGGGCTAACAATTCTGGGGATGGGTTTAGTCCTCCGAGAGTGGCTGCCAGGCCTCCAGCCACCCCAATCATGCCCAATGCATTGCCAAGACGAGCTGTTCCCTGGGTGGAAAGGCCGGCCAGGGCACCAACACAGCACAGACCTGAGCCCAGATACATGATCTTTGCAAACAAAAGAGAAGAGCAGAGAGAGAGAGAGAGAGACAGAAAGACTATCAAAACTTTCAGTCTATTAGCAGAGGGAGGACTTCTCTTGAGGAAACATGATTTCCTAAGAACAACTTTAAATTCAGATAATAGAGGGACCAATATGACTTCTTCTTTGAATATTTCAATATATCTTTCTATCCATTAGGGATATTAACAAATTAAATACCTGAAATTCTACTTGCAGTTATACCATTTAGGTAAATTGGTTTCTTTTGTATTGGATGGCATGCACAAATGCATACAGAAGTACCTAAATTTAAACAGAGTTATAGGCTCTAGACCTGACCAAACGCTGTAAAGGAGCCAATCCCTGACGTAGTAAATGCCAGGGACCATGCCCTATACTTTACTGAAGTTCTAAGTCAGTCCCATGAGATTCACAAAAGTTGAAAGAGTCATCATCCTCATGTTACAAGAGGAAACCAAAGTTTAAAGAGGTTACTATATAATTCTTCCAAGGTCAAATGATCAGAAAATAGCAAATCTGGGATTCAGACAAGGGTCTCCCTGATGTACCACTCCAACTGTTCTCAAAAAAGATTTTGTTCAATCAACAAGTAAGAAACGCTGGGAACAGCGGAAACCAAGGGAGACACGATTTTCCTGCTGTCAGAGTAGATGCAATCACATGACAGTCATTGAAAAGTGATAAAAAAAAAAAATACTGAGTTCAGAACAAAATTGAGTCTCAATTATAATTATATTGAAACATGGAACTTTCGAAGTTCAACTTGATTATTTCTGCTTTTCTACATAACGTTTATTTTTAAACTGTCTTTTTTAAATGAATTGACATAACATCTCCTGCTTATAAAAGATGATGCACTGAATTTGTTGGGGGAGAAACAGAAAATTTCCAAATTTTTTACTGATTATTTCACCATATCCCTACAACAATCCAGCCAGGTACATAAAGAGGATACTAATAACTTTCTTGACTCTTTTTACATGTAGAAAAACTGAGGGACAGACAGGGAAACCCACGTTAGCACATTCAGTTAGCAGGCAAATCTGTCACTAGAATCTGGGGTACGGATTCTTAGGGGATAGGAGTGCTCCATTTGACCAAGATGTTTCTAGAGTTATTATTATATTTGCTTGTTCAAGCCTGAATTTTGATAACGATAATGTGAAATCTAGTTGGAAAGAAAACACAGTGGCAAAAATAAAAATTCTCAAAACAGCCTCTTACTTGTTCAATGTTATAGCCACTGTAGAGAGCTGCTAAGTATCCTCCAACAAAGGTGCCAGCAGGGAGCAGATACAGGTAGTTGTATTCTGGGGGGTCCGTGGGACGCTTGAACATGTCCAGCATTCTCTGGGTCACCAGAAAGCCACCTTATCAAAGTAAATATAAAACAGAAAGAGGTATCTCATTTAGCAACATGATTTTTAAAGTGGTACACTTTTCCTATTTTAAGCACATCTTTATCACCTAAGGATAAATATAATATTAAGTAACATTTTAAGAGCTCAAAATTAAGTTAGGCTATTACTCAAGCCAGTTCCACTGAATGCAGGGAACCCTATATTCAAAAACAAAATTTGCGACCAGGGTGCAGCACCAACTCTTTCTGCATGACTACAAGTAAACAGGCATTCAAACAGCTTGGGAACGCAAAAGATCAAAGGCTAGTAATTTTTTCTAATAAGTTATTCTGTTTGTTAAACCTATATTAAGTGATAAAAGAAAAAAAAATGCCATATTAACAGGCACCAGATTTCTTGGACTTATTAACTGATTTTTTGATACAAAATAGCATCAAATGAGTTTATACAAGTGATGGGCCAGGCTTTCAGTTTTCAGGAACACAGGCCAGGATAAGGCAAAAGGCTAAAATTTTATCTAAAAGTATACTCATTTAGAGATGTTACGGTGATAGCTACAAGTCAACTTAATTCAAAACTATGCATTCAATAACTTTCTAGTTAACCTGTAGCAAGACAATCATTCTGTTTGTTTATTTCGGGGCACAGGGGAAGAGGGTGTTCTTTTATCAAATGGTTTCTAAAAATTACAAGTGGGCAAAATAATTTTTCTTCACAGAGAGCATTTATGATCTGAGTGAGACCATTTTTAAAGGCACAATTAAATTCTTAAAATCAGAATGTCTAACACTCCAAATGTCTATATAGGTTTATATTTGCTTCTCATGTCTCCATTAAAAGTAGCACTGGGGGTCGGGGGGGCACGCCTGGCTGACTCATTCAGAAGAGCATGGAACATGCAACTCTTGATCCTGGGATCGTGAGTTCAAGTCCCAGGTTGGGTATAGAGATCACATACATACATACATACATAAACAGCACCGTGGGTTCTTTTACCACCATTGCCATCGTACCTGCAATGTTGACTGAGGAAATAAACGTAGCAAGAGCAGCAAGGCCCTGAGAAGTTGTGGAAGGATACAAATGTCCTCCCATCAGTGCCAACCCACCAACTGCAGTCAACCCTAAGAAGAAAGAATCAAGATGGTGAACAGGCATAGTGACACAGCCACACCCAATTCATTGCTGCAGGATCTCACATGTATAGACACAAAGGAGAACGTTCCCACACAACACTGTCACTCAAGTACTATTGTGGGCAAAAAGCTAACAAATGTTTTTCCTCTTGCATAAAAATTCAGCCTTCCTTTAACTTTCTAGCTCTGTTCCCCCATAAAGGTATAAATCAGTAACGTTATCAAAAAGTGGATAAACTGCTTCTGAACTGGAAGTAACTTGGCACGAACTATAAATACATGATGGTGGAGCGGTAACTTTGAACTTTCCAGAGTACAGTGCCTCTGGGAATGAGACACGTTCCGTGCAGAGACCCCGGACACTGGGCCTCCAGCACTGCTGTCAGGGCTGTGCACTGGTGCCATGAGACTTCCAAGCCAGGGCAGGTCCAGGGTGGGTCCCATTCCTAGATCTGAGTCATCACAGGGGGCCAAAGAGACCAGCTCCTGGACAACTGTGTGGACCGCTGCACAGACCACCATCAAGACTCACACCAAAAAGAAATGCCTGATGCTACTCTGGCTGGCCAGCTGGGCTTCCTGTTCCAAAGCCTTCATGGTGAACCTGAGGATAGGTGTGGCTTGCTGCGCGCAGACTTGCTGAGCTGAATGTTTAGATGAATCTAAGAAGAGCTCCTAACGGATGTAGCAACTATAACTGTGAAACAGTGGTTTCCAAATTATATCACAGGAATCCCTTCTTTAAAGGAAATTGTAGCGGCGCCTGGGTGGCTCGGTAGGTTGAGCATCCGACTTCAGCTCAGGTCATGATCTCACGGTTTGTGAGTTCGAGCCCCACATCGGGCTCTGTGCTGACAGCTCAGAGCCTGGAGCCTGCTGCAGATTCTGTGTCTCTCTCTCTCTCTCTCTGCCCTTCCCCTACTCGTCCTCTGTATCTCTCTCTCTCAAAAATAAAAATAAACATTAAAAAAAATGTTTTTAATAAATAAATAAAAATAAAGGAAATTATAATTGAAAGAAATAACAATGGTTCTGCACTGCTTGAGATGGGAGCAGCCCAAAGGCCTGACACTTACTTGCTCAGCCCCTTACTTCTGGCACCATCCTTGCCCCTGTGGGAGCCCAAATCACCACAACCACCGCCTCAGATGCCAAGCCATACAATTTGTAAACAAAGACTTTATAAACCTCACTGAAAGCGGCTGGAGAATTGAACAGCCCATGAAAACCTAAGATGAGGGAAAACAAGAGAGGACCAAACCTGAGATTGCATTAGTCACAGACATCAGTGGTGAGTGGAGAGCAGGGGTCACTCCCCAGACAGTGTGGTAGCCCACAATGCCGGCCAAGCCAAAAGTGGTCACCATCTGGGAAAAGGCTAAATTGGGTGCCGCAAGGCCCAAACCCAGAATCCCAGTGAGACCTACAGAAAGAGAAGAGTGTGAGCTGACATCCAATTAATTACCTCAAGATTAAAAGCACACACACGCACACACACACAAGCATGTGAAATAGTCAATCCTTTTAAATTCTGCACCCAATAATGAGATTTGCCAATAATGAGATTTTTTACACATCTCATGATGGGAGTGGGGGGGGGGGGGGAGGTGGTTAAAGGTATTATGAACAAACTCAACTTCCTGACTGCCACCTCTCAAAATAAAACAAGCTATAAAGATCTAGTAGAATTTATGAGTCACCTGAATAACAGTTTCCCCATTGTCCTCTTCCCTGTTTTAATTTCCATTGACAATGCCACGTGTGTTTATATGAGTGTTTCTGTTCCAGAATTACAGACCTATACAGATCTACCAAAAAGCATTTCTACTTGGGCAAGACACAACCTTTACAAGACAGGACTTTTTTGAAGCCAATTTCATGTCACTCAGATTTGGCTAAGGAAGAGGGATTTTAAAAGAGTAGGAAGGATTTCATTCACTCCAGCACCTCCCCAAAACATATGGCTTCCACCCACCCGGGACAGAAGTTTTGCAATTGCTCCTGAATCTGGACTGGACTGCTGGCCAGGGCAGTCAGCTCCAGCCTCAACACCAAGTCAGCAAACAGGATTTTACAAAGAAAAGGAAAAAAAAAAAAAAAAAACAAATTAAATTAAGAATGTGCAGAATACAAAGTCAGCTCTGAACATACATCTTTAATTATTGCCTTTCTTAATAGCAAACATGTGGATGGCTGTTCTGCAACAGAAGGGTTACCTAGTGGTCAGTAAAAATAATGCTAATGGGGGACCAGGGAGCTGGAATTCAACTTTCTGAAATAAGGTACTTTTTTTCCTTGATATGAACTACTTCTTTCTAAGTGGCACAGCTAGAACATCTAGAAATTGACGTTAAGTTTACTTTAAATCATGTAATAAGACTGCAGTTTTAATTTATATTTCCCTACCCGCATATAAAATTTCCAGGGTTCCAATGCATGGCCCATTAACCATCTGGAGGTAGAGTCAGAATATTGTTTTGTGTTCTAGCTAAACATCAGAGAAGCTGTATAGAGCTGTGGTGAATACATTTCATGGGGCGCCTGGGTGGCTCAGTCTAACTCTTGAGTTCGGCTCAGGTCATGATCTCATGGTTTGTGAGATGGGCCCCACTTCGGGCTCTGCGCTGACACGGTGAAAAGCCTACTTGGGATTCTCTCTTTGCCCCTCCCTGACTCACATGCACTCTCACTCCCTTGAGCTCTCTCTCTCAAAATAAATAAATAAGCTTAAAAAATATACATATGGTTTCATAAGCCAGAATGCCACGTTCAAATCCTGGGTCTACTGCTCCTTAGCTGTGTGATCTCAGGCAAGTTACTTAACTTGTCTGTGCTATAGTATCCTCATCTGTAAAATTATTAACCCTCTCTGTCCTCAGCTGGAAAAAGAAAATAATAAATAATATGTGCACCTCACTGAGGTCTTGTAAGAAGTAAATAAGTTAAGGCATATGAAGTGTTTAGTGCAATGCTTAGCACTCATTAAAGGACTACATTAATTGAGAAGCACTAAAATATCCATCTTTTGTTGGGCATCTAAGATAAAAATCACATATCTGAAGGTTTTTTAATCAACTATTTAACAAACTAATGTCTTTTCTATAACATATTTAATAATGTCAAATATGCTATTTCGATAGTCTTTGTAACAGAGGAAAAAGAAGAGAAAGAGAAAAAAAAGAAAGGAAAAAAAAGTAAATCATATTCTTTGAAGAATACTATTCAAATAGATTCCTAACACACATGTAAAAGAAAAATACTTGTTTTTATTATTACGGAGGAAGTTTAAGGTAAAGAAAAACAAGTATATGGCCATCCTTTTATTCACTAGAATATGCTATTGTCATATCTATTAAAATGCAATAAACCTTGACTTAACACAAAACAAACCTAGAAAAATAAACCATCATATATGCCTCATTCTATTTCCTGACAAATCTCAAAGAGAAATGGAAATTTACAATCTTTCCAAAAATCCTCTGCAGGTACAATATAATAAGCTGGTTTCTTTTTTTCTTTGACAAGTAAGTGCAAGTCGGGACATGGCCCCATTTATTCACCATGTTCAGAACTAGAGGCTTTTCAGTCATTTTGCTGAGACTTGCTCTTTATTCAAGGAGAGTTACACATTTCGCTTTCAAACATCTGGGCTCGCATGGGAATTTGGAGAATGCTGAGGCTACAAGAATTGTGTGCCTGGTGCTGGTCCTTAATTCTTTATAGTTTGCTTTTCTTTTTGCTTTGGCTCTAAGTAGATCTAAATATTTTTAATTCATTCTATGAGAGAAACCAATTTAAAACCAAATGACCATATTTCAAACTCAAATAATTCATACCCAGAATGAATATTTATCACTCTTTTACAGTGACTATTTAATGTTTTCGTTAAGATGAACTGAAAAGCAGAGAATTTGTGTTCAATTGTAAAGAAAGAAATGAAAATTTAAAACCTGAATGTTTTTACTAGGTAAATAACTAGGATGTTAGACAAACATTCAAGGGCTCTGTCTGTATCGTACTGTTGATTCTTCAATGCAAACGTTTAGTTCCCTAGGCTTCCCGATGTGCAGATGATCACAAGTGATGTTTTACAACCCACGAAGATAGATAAATAAGTAACTACATTTACGGGCACTTAAAACCAACACAATCCAACACACAACACTACTCGATACATTTGATGGAAGATAAAGCTATTAACAGCTATATTTTAAATGTTTTCTATGAAAGAAAAGCATTAACAGCCTGTATATGCTTTCACACACATTCATTCCAGTATCTGGCGAGCACCTGTATAATGCCACAGAGGTGAGACAAGTAACACGTTTATGAAAACTCGCTTCTAACAGACCCACTTCCTAATGGAATCCAAAGGAGAACAGCATTTCGTTCGCTAATTTTGACAACTGATACATTTCTTACAAAATCCAAATAATTAGGACTCAACCCTAAGGAAGGGGGTCCTCACCTGCTGTATACGCAGAAGCCGTAGTCATGGTCTTCCTCAAGGGGGTGACCGTAGCTGCTTTTTCAGCTTCCAGCTCAGCCACTGTCTTCGGTTTTACTGGGGCACCTTGAGGAATATTTTTCGGGGTGGGAGCGGGGAAAATCACTTCTCCATCCTAACAGAAATTAGAAAAACAATGTTAAAAGTCAATCCAGCATTTCAAAAACACAGAAGATAGTGACAGTGCTGCGGGGGGGCGGAAACAGCTGTTCTTTTAAATATAATTTTTCTGGGCCTCCTGGGTGGCTCAGTCGGCCAAGTGTCTGACTTCAGCTCATGTCATGATTTCATAGTCCGCGGGTTTGAGCCTCACATCGGGCTCTGTGCTGACAGCTCAGAGCCTAGAGACCTCTTCAGATTCTATGTCCTTCTCTCTGTCCCTTCTCTTGCTCGTGCTTGGTCTCTCTCAAAAATAAATAAACATTAAAGAAAATTAAATACAATTTTTCTTTTAAGATTTTTTTTTTTATTTTAGAGAGAGAAAGAACACAAGCACATGTGTGAGCAGGGGAGGGGCAGAGGGAGGAAGAGAGAGAATCCCAAGCAGGCTCCACACCCAGCGGGCAGCCCAACTCAGGGCTCAATCCCGCATCCTTGGGACCACAACCTGAGCCAAAATCAAAAGTCAGATAGATGCTCAACTTCCTGAACCGCCCAGGTGCCCCTAAAGATTTTAAGTTATCTCTACACACAACACATACATTTGTAATGAAAATGCAGGAAGGATTGGGTCTCTTACCTTCATCACTACAGTTCCTCTAATGACATGACCCATTGTACCAAAGTCAAAGTCGTCTTTCACTTCAAAATAAAAGTTATCTTTGTCAGGGCTGATGGCCTTCAGGAGCTTGGTGATGTTGTTGGAATAGAGGGTGCTGGCCTGAGTGGCCATTCGGCTGGGAAGGTCTGTGTAGCCGATGTGAGTAACTCCCTACGTGAACAAAAATATATAGTCTGAAAGGTCTAATCCGGTCTGTTCACCTTCCTGCTAGGACAATTCTCAGTCATAGCCAAGGCTAAGCTGTGAAATTATGATCTTCGTAAATATGCACACATCTCACAAACAAATAGTATATTTCAAAAAGAGCTTTAAATGTGCCTATTTTTAATTTTAAGAAATTTCAGGCCTCAGTTTCTCTAAACACTTTGAGCTTTGAGGCATAAATACTCTCTTGCAAATCACTATGGTGAGCCATGGGACATTGTCCACAGAGAGAAGCAGCTGTTTCCTATACCTTGTGAACGTAAAGTTCTCCTGGCTTCGTAGTTTCAAAGTTTCCGCCAGCCTCAGCAGCTAAATCCACAACAACTGAACCTTCCTTCATTGACTCAATCATTTCTTTACTAAATAAAACTGGGGCTTTTTTACCTAATAAAATGGAAAGAAAACAGAACAAATTATATTATACTTTTTTAAACTCTATTTTCTAATTATTACAGTAGTCTCTGGAGGCTCAAAAATGTAACATCTGAAATTTAACCCTTTCAAGAGACCCAAAAGTCTATACACAGGTGGAAATGGTCATCCTCCTCAGGAAGAAATATGGTTAGTACAAACTGCAAAGCCGATATGCGGGAGGGAGACGTGTGGCTAATAAGCCAGCCTTTCCGTTTACTTACTCAGCATGGAAATCTCAGAACGGCTCTTCCCCACTGATTTACATTCAGCACCACTCATGAAGACATAACCATTTGCCTGGGTTTTTTTTTTTTTTAATGCATAATAAGCTATTAAGGAAACTATATGCACCTGAACTGGACAAGCCATAAAGATCACAAAAGTCAAGGGGAATACTCACTAGCAATTTACCAAATTAAAAAATGGAATATTTTCAAACATCTTAACAAACCTCACCAGATTTTCCAACATGTTAAATTAATCTACCTTCATTTAACACAGGATAACTTCAGGGAGAGACAGAGAAATGCCATGAAATGAAAACAATAGGAAATCCCAACCTGGGACTGAGGTTGGAAATCACTCATACACTTTTATTTCCCCCAACACTATTTATTCTGCCTCTGATGAGTCAAGCCCTATACGTGGTGCTCAGAATATACTGGTAGATAAACAGAAAAGATCCCTGTTCTTATGGAACGCTCTAGTTATGAGACAGTTCACATTTTAAATTCATTCACTAATTCTTACATAGAAAATAAAGCACCAACCTAACGTATTAGTATGTTCAAAGGGGGCCCACAATGTCAGTATATTACAGTGTTCAAGTTTCATAAAACAATAAATACCTAAGCCAAAAGACAAAGGACATAAACTTGTGAGATTGGTAGTAGGAAAGTAGAGAGTTAATAGCCTAATTATCTTTATCTTCTCCTCTTTTAGTAAGTTTTCAACTCTGTGTTTACAGAATTTTAGTAAAAGTACTATCAATTTTATAAATGAAAATTAATTTCAAATGAAATTTCCATTATAATAATAATCTGTTTTTCAATCTTCTTGATTGGAACACATATGGGTTTAAAAAAAGAAAACTAGGTGCGCGAGGTGAGCAGAGCCAGAATCGAGACCAGAAGCCGAGCTCGGGATCTGACAAGATGGCCGGGCTGCCCTGCAGGATTATCAAGGAAACCCAGCATTTGCTGGCGGAACCAGTTCCTGGCATTAAAGCGGAACCTGACAAAAGCAACGCCCATTATTTTCACGTGGTCATTGCTGGCCCCCAGGATTCCCCCTTTGAGGGAGGGACTTTTAAACGTCAACTATTCCTTCCAGAAGAATACCCAATGGCAGCCCGTAAAGTATGTTTCATGTGCAAAATTTATCATGCTAATGTAGACAAGTTGGGAAGAGTATGTTTAGATACTTTGAAAGATAAGTGGTCCCCAGCACTGCAGATTCGCACAGTTCTGCTATCGATCCAGGCATTGTTAAGTGCTCCCAATCCAGATGATCCACTAGCAAATGATAGAGCAGTGGAAGACCAACGAAGCCCAAGCAACAGAAACGGCTAGAGCATGGATAGGCTATATGCCATGAATAATATTTAAAATTGATCTGATCATCAAGTGTGCATCACTTCTCCTGTTCTGCCAAGACTTCTTCCTTTTTTGTTTGCATTTAATGGACACAGTCTTAGAAACATTACAGAATAAAAGCCCAGACATCTTCAGTACTTTGGTGATTAAATGCACATTAGCAAATCTATGTCTTGTCCTGATTCACTGTTGTAAAGCATGAGCAGAGGCTAGAAGTACCATCTGGATTGTTGTGAAACGTTTAAAAGCAGTGGCCCCTCTCTGCTTTTATTCATTCCCCCAATAGTGGTTAAAGTATAAAGCACTGTGAATGAAGGTAGTGGTCAGGGTTAGCTGCAAGGGGTGTGGGTGTTTTCTCTTTATTATCTTTTTTTTTGGTGGGGGGGGGGGGGAGAGGTAGTTTTAATTTTATGGGCTCCTTTCCCCCTTTTTATGGTGATCTAATTGCATTGGATAAAAGCATCTAACCAGTTCTTTAGAATATGCTCTCTAGCCAAGTCTAAGTTTATTTAGATGCTGTAGATGGACAAGCTTGATTGTTTGAACCAAAATGGGAACATTAAACAGACATCACAGCTCTCACTAATAACACTGTGACTTTGCTGTCAAGTGTAGAATCCTTCCTTCAAAAAAACCTTGTGACCATTTTGTATGGCTTATCTGCAAACTTCTGTAAATCTTATGTTAGAGTAAAATATTTTTTGTTATTCTACTTTGTACAGTTTATTTTACTGTCTCATTTTCTCAATGTGACAATCGTATTTAAAAATTAAAACTGATGGAACATTCTGTTTTTGTCTTCACCATCTGACAAGTCGAATGACAAGAGGTGGATTTTGCCCATTTCTTTTCACCGATGCAAACTTGTGTTAAGATATCACTGAATGGAGTATTTATAAGCTGGCCCTGAGCATGCATAAAGCATTGGTATCTGATATTTTTTTTACCTCCTAGAAATTTGAAATATGTGTTGTCTGATTAGTTAGATGATCATTAGTGTCTCGCCATGATGTCTGAAAATTACTGTACAGGAGAGTCACAGCAAAGCAGCCGTTGTGACTGGCTTTGTGTAGGACTCATATGTTGTGCCACATTTGTTTGTCTGGCATTTCGGGTATGACCTCTTTCTTAGTTTTTGTCTGAAAACTCCATGTGTGACCACTGGTGTATGATACTATTAGGAAACACCAATCTGATAACCATCTGGGGTTTGCGGAGACATTTATGAGTCTTCCTTGTAGACCTCACATGCAGACCTCAAGCAACCAGCTTGCATAAGTGTCATCCGAAAGGTTTCTTCCTTTGTGAACATCAAATCCTCAGTTCATGATTCTTATTTTCATCCTTCAGTATTTGCTCTGAGAGCTATTGCTTGATATTCAGTAATTTTTTCTGCATTGATAGAGTTCCTCCCCTCAGAAAAACTGTTCTTTCCCACCCGTTTCCGTATCTAATTTCTGATCCTTGTTTTTTTTAAGACATCAGTATAACCAGTCCTAAGTATGTAAATGTTAACCTGTGGGTTGGAACCTTTGTCTTGCAATTTAAGGTAATGGATATTGTAGCCCATCTGAGTTTCCCCTACTCTTTATTCTCATAACGTCTGGAGTTTCTTCAGAATGTGGTGTATTTTGTTGTGCTTCTATGTAAGATGAAGAATTATCTATTAAAATTACATTTTTGACATAAAAAAAATAAAAGAAAAAAGAAAAAGAAATATTTCTGGCACATGCGGGGGAAAAAAGCTGAAAAGATAACAAATCGGTATTTATATAGTACCTCCCTCTTTCTCAATGCCAACTTTATACTTCCAAGATAAAGTCCAAATTCTAAGCCTCCTATTACTGAAGGCCTTCCTCCCTCACTCCTTCTCACATTCTCTCTCATTACCGCCCCACTGGACCTTCTGCTCCAGCCACACAGGGGTAGCTAGCTGCCACACAGTTTGTCGGATAATCTTTTGAGTTTCCAAGAAAGAGCAAGAATAAGGAGATATTTTCCCCAAAGACAATACTCTGACATCCTGGTGGTTTCATCATTTCTCTAAATTCTCTGGAAATACTCCTTTCATCGACTCTCCCCACTACAGTCCAACAAAAGCTTGAATATTTAAACTTTATTAAACAATCTGGGGATGCAAACCACATACATTTATTTGAGGACTCCTCCCCCCCCCCCCCAAAAAAAGGTTATGCTGCTCAGCTCTGCAGTAATTTAAAGCTACAGATCATATAGGTGCATCCACATAAAGTGGCAAATTTAAAGCGCTAATGTGTGCTTTCTAGGTATTTATTACCATCATCCCCCTTCCTCTTCTCTAGTCCAGAGCCTCTTTTCCATTAACCAGCCTCTTGTTTGCTACAGCTTTTCCTCACACCTTACCTGTACCCTCCAGTCTCAGATTGATGTGCCTTTAACTGCAATTTGGATCCAGGCCCACCCCCTTTGACTTCTAACTGCACTAACTGTATAGCCATCAACTTCACAAATTTGATTTGGCATCTAATTAATTCCTCCTGCCTTAAAAATTCTGGATTCCTTCTTTTTAAGGATCAATTCCAGGACTGTAACCCTACTGACTTTACAAGACCTCAAGTGGCCAAAACCATTTAGGCTCCCTAGAAAACATCCTATATATTACCTATTTGTCTTTGATTTTACTCACTCAACCTTCACAAAACAATTATGCAGTGGCTGACACAACTTTAATGCACACACACATACATACACACTGGCATCTTAACAAAAATAATAAATATTCTGTCCATATTGTCACTCTGAAATTCAATCACTTTTGAAAGGATAGGATATTCTTTCACATAATTTATTTAGTGTATAGTCAAATAACTAGAGGATGAGTTAAAATTTAAGTCACAGAGGAATATTTAAGATACGTTAAATTATTAGATAAAAAGCACACAACAAAATAGTATGTATATACTACTGCCATTTCGTAAAAAAAAAAATTTCACATACATATTTATGAGTGTTTCATATGTATTTTTATATATACATATACTATACTACATATCTTATATAGTTTCTAGTAAATTCTATATAGTATAACATTTAACCATACCAGGATATCTTTAAATGCTAAGAATATTTTCTTCTTTGTGCTTTTCCTTATCTCACAAATTTTCTATAAGAGCTAGTTTTAATTTGGGCACCTGGGTGGCTCAGTGAGTTAAGTGCCCAACTCTGGAGGTGGGCTCAGGTCATGATCTTGCAGTTAGTAAGCTTGAGCCCCACACTGGGCTCTGTGCTGATGGCACAGAGCCTGTTTGGGATTCTCTCTCTTCCCTCTTTCTGCTCCTCGCCTGCTCATGCTCTCTCTCAAAATAAATAAATAAAACAAATTTAAGAGCTACTTTTAATTTTATAATTTAAAAAATCAATAAAGGCTACAGGGAATACAATGATGAATAGAACAGTACAGCTGGCTTTTAAGCATTCACATGTGGATTAATTTTTTTTTTTAATTCTGGAAGTGTAGAAATGAAAATTGAAAACAGAAGGGAAAAAAATAGAGCCAAAAGAGGAGCAGGGTAATACATAAAAGTTCCAAATGAGAAAATCCTCAAAAGAATAGTTCAAGAGGAGGAAAGACTGAGAAAGAAATTTCAAAATACTATCTTACCCTGATGTCCTCCTAGGGCAAAAATGTAATACGTGATAATGTGGCATCACAAAATGGAAGCAACAAAAGGAATAAGATGCTTAGTTAAGTATGGAGGGGTGAATCTACTATACATCAGAATGAATTATAAAAAAATCAACCCTTGGGGTACCTGGGTGGCTCAGTAGGAAGAGCCTAAGACTGTTGATCTTGGGGTCATGAGTTTGAGCCCCACACTGGGTATAGAGATCCCTCAAAACAAATAAAATTTTTAAAAAAGAGAATCAACCCAAAAAGGAAGACAGAAGAAAGAGAACCTTGGTGAATAGCCCTCTAGTCTTTGGATTAAAAAGTATTTTCCTGGGTGCCTTGGTGACTCAGTCACTTAAGCATTGGACTCTTGATATTGGCTCAGGTCATGATCTTGCAGATCATGGGATCAAGCCCGTATCAGGCTCCCCTACCCATAGTACATAGCCTACTTGGGATTCTCTCTCTCCCTCTCTCTTCCCCTCCCCTGCCTGCATGCAAAGTGCTTACTCGTGTTCTCTCTCTCTCTCTCAAACTAAAGAAATAAACTTTAAAATAAAGTATTTCCTAAAGCAATTGGGAAAACAATAGATTTAAGTATGAAAAAAGTACATATTATCGTCCTCAAAAATAAATATGACAAAAAATATATTAAAAAGCTCACAGAAATTTAAATAAAAATGAAACACAAAGATCCTAATAAATGAACAACAAATACAAACACTCAATTCTAAGAGAAATGGTAACAACTAAATTTTTTTTTCAAATATTCACCCTCCTCCGGGCGCCTGGGTGGCTTAGTTGGTTGAGTGAACGATTCTTGGTTTTGGCTCAGGTCACAATCTCGCCATTTGTGAGTTCAAGCTCCACTTGAGTTTAGCGCTGACAGTGTGGAGCCTGCTTGGGATTCTCTCTCTGTCCTCACTTTCTGCTCCTCCCCTGTTTGCATGCTCTCTCTTTCACTCTCTCTCTCTCTCAAAATAAATAAATAAACTTAAAAAAAATGTTCACCTTCATAATGAATCAAAGAAATGTGAGTTACAAAAAGTGAGATACTTTTTTTTCTTTGCCTCTAAAACTGAAAGAGTCAAAAATTAATATAGGGGCACCTGGCTGGCTCAATCAGAATATGCAACTCAGGATTTTGGGGTTATAAGTTCAAGTCCCATGTTAGGTGTAAAGATTACTTAAAAATAAAATCTTTAAAAAAAATCATAATGTTGAGGGGTGCCTGGGTGGCTCGGTCGGTTAAGCGTCCGACTTCGGCTCAGGTCATGATCTCTCGGTCCGAGAGTTCGAGCCCCGCGTCAGGCTCTGTGCTGACGGCTCAGAGCCTGGAGCCTGTTTCAGATTCTGTGTCTCCCTCTCTCTCTGCCCCTCCCCTGTTCATGCTCTGTCTCTCTCTGTCTCAAAAATAAATAAACGTTAAAAAAAAATTTTTTTAAATCATAATGTTGAAATGAAACAAGTAGCAGGATGATCTATTTATGAGATTATGGACTGCACAAGTTTCAAGAAAGCATAGTTTACAAACATGTATCAACTGGCCAAAAATGATGATATTCACTCATCCAGTAACTCTACTTCTAAGATTTGATTAATCCTGGGGAAATAAATGAAAATACACACATTGGAATGACACAGAAAAAAGGTTAGAGCATTATTTTTAATTGGCAAAAACTGGAATTAAATGAAAAGCCCAACTTTTCGGGAACCATTAAATAAAATATGGTACATTCAAACAAGAAAATTCTATAAAGCCATTAAAATATATTTACAAAAATTTCTTTTTATTTTTTATATGTTTTTTATTTATTTTTGAGACGGAGAGAGACAGAGCATGAGCAGGGGAAGAGCAGAGAGAGTGGGAGACACAGAATCCGATGCAGGCTCCAGGTTCTGAGCTGTCAGCACAGAGCCCGACATGGGGCTCGAACTCACGGAGTGTGAGATCATGACCTGAGCTGAAGTCGGATGCTTAACTGACTGAGCCACCCAGGCGCCCCATTTACAAAGATTTCTTAATGACTCATCATATTATATCAAGGGGAACATTTATGATATAATATTATATGTAGGAAATGAGAAAGACACTGTATCCTGATCTAACATGATAAAAATGCATGGAAAAAAGGATGAAAGGAAATGGTAAAATGTTAATAGTATTTTTCATTAAGTAGAGAGATGATGGATGATCTTTACTTTCTACTTTGTATTTTCTACTTCGTACTGCATTTCCAAAAGTCACATACTATTTTTATAAAAAACAATAAAATAAAGTACTCCTGCGTAATCACAACCAATTTCTTCTTTAAGTTGAAGACACAGGTTCAGAGTTGTACTAGAAAATTAAAAAAACTTAAAAATGCCATCAGACCAATCTATTTACTTACCAACTGAAAGGCTTCACTCACCGTTATGTGCCCTCCCTACAGCAAATGAAGCTATACAGTTAGGACAGCCTTTCAAAGAGTGCTTCTAAAACACTTACAAAGTGAGTCAGAGACTAAGGATGGATAACAAACAGGAAGATTTTTACAATATAAAACATAGAGAAGAATATACCCAATGTTTAATACAAATCCTACAAATATAAAGAGATGTCCCATATACCCCAGAGATAGTCTGGTATAGATTTTAGACACAAGAATAAAAGGCTAAGTGATCATATCAGATCTTTCAAGACATAACTGTAGAAGATGTCAGAAGAATTAATAGAAGAAGGCAGAGGGACCTGGGTGGCTCCATCAGTTCAGCATCCCGACTCCCGATTTTGGCTCAGGTCGTGATCTCACAGTTAGAGGGTTCGAGTCCCTTATGAGGCTCTATGCTGACAGCAGGGAGCCTGCTTGGGATTCTTTCTTCCTCGCCCTCTAACCCTACCCCACTCTTGCTGTCTCTCGCTCTCTCAAAATAAATAAATAAACGTGAAAAAAAAAAAAAAAGAAGGTGGCAGGTAAGAGTTATGTTTGTTTTTGTTTTTGAGGCAAGCACAATTGGGCTTTCCCCTTTTGATTGCTCATTTCTTTTAATTTTACAATTTTATCTGCCAAAGAGGAGATATACAAATAAACTGAAATTTTTACACTTTCTCAAACCAATTTCCCCCAAAACAATAACAAAAATCAATATGACAGAAAAAATTAATGAGAGAATTTTTTTAAATGTATTTCCTAGCACAATGCAAAATGTGGATGAAGGATTTGGCATGATGTACAACCTCATGAAATATTTCTTGGTGCCTTCTCGTTCTTGGACATTAAGTTCCCTGGGAAGATTCCTCGGTCCCCTCCCAGCTGGGAATCTATTTTCATACTGTAGCCAAAACAATGGTAGGACAAAATGCACCCCCAGTCATCATTCAAATACGCATCCATTTATCCACTCAAGTAATATTTAGTGCTTACCATGTGCAGACTGGATATGAAGGAAAATTTTCCTTACAGCTCTGAAGACTAATATTTTAGGACTGAAAGAGGCTATATTCAAAGGTCAGTAAACAGTTTTATTATCCAAAATAGCTGAGGTATTTAATAAAGCAGTCATCTAAAAATCTGTGTGGTTTCCCAATTGGTTGGCCATTATTTAGGGTGAGCAGGGATGGCATAGATGACTGTAAGGTATCCTTGAATCTCTGTGTACACCAAGAATTGTCTATAGACTGAAAACATGCCTCACACGTGCACTGTTTCTAGATGTATGCATGTATGGCCATAGAATTCACAGAATTCTTTCCATACTCCTGTATTTTCTCATTAAACAAATACTAAGATGAAGTTTTAAAAGTATTAAAGCTAGAAACTTCTAGAAAAGATTGCTCCTCTCTAAAAACAGCTTCAGGGGCATGTGGCTGGCTCAGTCACAAGATCATGAGTTCGAGCCCCATGTTGGGTGTCGAGATTATTTAAAAAAAAAGAAAAAGAAAAATGGCTAAGTAGCAAAAGAATCATTGGCTTCTCTGTAGCACTAATTTCAAAAAAGAGTGATTTAGCTTAAACTAAATATCAATGGGTAAAGATTTATCAGAAAGTCTTACAATACATTATACTTCATTAAATGAATCAGAGCTAACCTAATCATCTGAAATCAATAAATTCTCAGATTCTACCTTACTGGGAAAAGAATTAAGCCCTCACAGACAACTTTAACCACACCAAAACAATGACAACAACAACAACAAAACCCAAAAACAAAATGAAACAAAAAACCATTAAGAGGAAACCACTAAAAATATTAAGAACAACAAGACACCAAAATGAAATGGGTTTACCACAAAATTTTGATTCCAAACAGCATTTAGCATTATTTACTGGGATTACTCTATAGCATGTAATCAGATGGAGAAATTTCTAACTTCCTGAACTTCTGGCCAGTGAGGTGTCAGATTAGACAGGCTCAAGAAAAACCTTCTGCTTTAACAAGATCATAGTATATTCAACAGTATAGTCGCAAAGAGATAAAAATACAAATAATAGGGGTGCCTGGGTGGCTCAGTCAGTTAAGCATCTGACTCTTGATTTTGGCTCAGGTCATAATCTCTGGGTTCTGAGTTCAAGCCCCACATCGGGCTCCATGCTGACAGTGTGGAGCCTGCTTGGGACTCTTTCTCTGCCCCTCCCCCGCTCGCACACAATTGCACTCTTTCTCTCTCAAATAAGCTTTAAAAAAGAAAAAGAAAAAATACAAATTAAAGAATACATTTATCCAAACCAAGATAGATTTCTCCTGAATAAGTACTAAGAAAACAAGGATAATTATTAATGGAATGCAATACTATCCAGACTCAGTGGAAAATACAGCATGTAAAGACATTGTGAACTACAGCATTTACATATAAAGAAATATCATTAGAAGACAACACAGTTTTGGGGCGCCTGGGTGGCGCAGTCGGTTAAGCGTCCGACTTCAGCCAGGTCACGATCTCGCGGTCCGTGAGTTCGAGCCCCGCATCGGGCTCTGGGCTGATGGCTCAGAGCCTGGAGCCTGTTTCTGATTCTGTGTCTCCCTCTCTCTCTGCCCCTCCCCCGTTCATGCTCTGTCTCTCTCTGTCCCAAAAATAAATAAACGTTGAAAAAAAAAAAAATTAAAAAAAAAAAAAAAAAGAAGACAACACAGTTTTGCACTGAGCACTGTTGCTCACCCAGCACCCATCTCCTCCTCTTGTCACTACTCTGATTTCCATTTTCTCCACACAGTCCACGAACTTCAGGAGAAATAACCTCAGACACCACTCCAGATGCAGGCTGGCCTAAGGATAATCTCATCATATTATTAGTGACCAGTTTGGAAATCCAGATGTAAGCCAAGGGGCATCGCATTGTCCTGCCTCCACCAGCTGGTTCAGGAATGGGCACGAACCCCATTAAGGCCAATAAGAACAAGGAAAAGTTTACTAAAGGCTTCTGAAAAAGACGTTTCCTTGCTCTTCAAGAGGGAGCCATCAGAATTGGCCTTCCTTCCAGATGTCGTGTCCTGCAGACTAAAGGCCCCACACCGCTGCTGCCTTCTTTCCACCACCTCAGAGCAGGGCAAGGTGACAGACTACAGGAGCACAGCCAAAGTCCCCCTGATGTCAGCACACCTATCCACACTTATAAGGGGACTTTCTTCGGATACACAACCCAAGAAGTTTCCTTTCTTATTTAAAGCAGATTGTGTTGGAATTTCTGCTTCTGACAGCCAAAGGTATGCTAACTGATACACACGAAATTTTGGAATTTCAAAATCACAGATGGGGTTAAAGCAATGGTTTGTAAGCTATAAAGATGTTACAGATAAGGACAAAAGGTTTCTTATACATATACATATATATATATATATATATATATATATACACACACATATATATATACACACATATATATATACATACATACATACACACACACACACACACACACACACACACACACACAGAGGTAACTGATTATGTAATAGACAGGAAGTGGCAAGAAACTGCTGAATATTTGATCCACTGATCTATCATCTAATGGGTCTGTGATTTTTTAAATTTTTTTAAGTTTGTTTATTTTTGAGAGAGAGAGAGAGAGACAGAGAGTGAGCGAGTGCACAAGTTGGGGAAGGGCAGAGAGAGAGGGGAAGACACAGAATCTCAAGGGGGCTCCAGGCTCTGAGCTGTCAGCACAGAGTCTGATGGAGGGCTCAAACCCACAAACTGTGAGATCATGACCTCAGCTGAAGTCAGACGCTTAACCAACTGAGCCACCTAGCTGCCCCTGGGTCTGTGATTTAGGCAGCCTCACGGTGCAGACAGCAACATACTGATTCAACCCCTTTATCTATGTTATCACCGGCTAGGCTATAGACAGCTATGTTCATGAAAAGAGATTCTGACCCCAGCAGAGTACTTTATTGGTGAATTCTGTCCACGGAACTAGAGACAAATTTTCTCTGCACAATTAATTATTTGTATTAGGAACTAGAGAGAAACTCAGGCCAGCAAAATCTTGGCTTTTACAAACTGAATACCGTGATATTTCTAAATGTAATACTTACGAAATAGGATTAGTCAACAGCATATTTTAGCAAACTGGAGAAATCCCTAAAGATCTGTTTGAAGAAAAAAACCTAAAAACAAGTTTTTACCTAATAATTAAAGAACACATTTTTAAAAAATTTTAAGGATCATCTTAATCATTTACCTCTCATAGCTATAAATTTGTATAAATAAAAATCATAATTAGTCAAGATGTTACCACGGTTCCATAAATGATGGGAATTCTTAAAACACTAAAACAGTCTACCAAAGTTAAATGGTAGCACAAACAGGAAATGTATAATAATTTTATATAAATTATAACATTGTGTTCTCTCCAATGCATGTTTAGCATTTTGCTACCAAAATGCCTTAAAATAAAAAAATGAATATTTATTACACAATCTGATTTAACTAGTTTTATAAAATAATTAAAAGATTCTTTCTAAAAATAGAAACATTTTTTTACCATGTTATTTATTTCCCATGTTATTCAACTTAGGCCAGAATGAGATTAATTGACAAAAGAGCCTTACTGAAATGCGTATCTTCAGAAAATTCAGTTTTTCAGGGACTGCCTTAGACATTCCATGTAATCCTTGAGAATGTCTAGACCTTCTGTTCACAAAGTCAGTAAGTTTTCAGTCCTGAGTACCACGTGCAGGACCAGACATCACCCGTGGCGGGAAAGAGAATGATGCTAATGCTCTCTCTACGCCAGGCCCTGATCCCTACACTGGATTTTTTTTCTTCATCTATTCAATGAATCAGCTCTGGGAGATAAAAATGTTTACCTCCTTTTCAGAGATGAGGAATCTGAGGTTCAGAGAGACACATCAGCTCTTAAGCAGCGGAACTGGAATTTGAATCTACTTTCTCTGGCTCTAAATCCAAGATCTGATCCCCAGTGAATACATTAAACATAAGCAGATAAAATTACAAAGCAAGAAAAAGGAAAAAGCTATTAGCTGTTCACCAAATCCATGTTTGTTATGAGCTGAACTATGTCCACAGAAAATTCATACGTTGCAGCCCTAACCCCTACTACCTTAAAATATCATGATACTGGGAAATTGGTGAATTCTTTAACCACCTTTAAAGAAAGGTGATTAAGTCAAAATGAGGCCCTAATTCAATCTGACCGACATCCTTAAAATAAGACGAAATGTGGATTAAAAAAAAAGAGACACTAAGACCACGTGAGCACCCAGCAAGAAGAAGACCATCTACATAGTAGACAAAGAAATCTACATAGAAGACCATCTACAAGCCAGAGAGAGAGGCCTCAGAAGAAACCAAACCTGCCCACACCTTGGCCTGGGACCTCCAGCCTCCAGAGCTGTGAGAAAAGAAAGTTCAGTTGTTTAAGCTGGGATTTTGTTACGGCAGCCTTAGCAAACTAATGCAATGTTCTATTATTCCTGGGCACACAGCTAGGAAACAATTCCCAGCTTCCTTCACAGTTAGGGTTGGCCATGTGACTAAGTCTTAGCCAAAGAAATGTGACGAGTGGTATGTGCCATTCGTAGGCATCCTATGTGCATTCCTCTATGTCCCTTTCCCTCTGGCTGGCTGGAGGAGACACGGTGCCTGCAGCGATCTTCAGAGCCTCATCATGATGATGGCGACACTGTCATACCTGAATCCCCAGATGACCACGTGAAGGAGAGATGCCCACCAACATGTCAACCACCCGTTACTGCTAACTGAGCAAGAAGTAAATTTCTATCACGTCCAGGCTTTTGTGCTGATTTGTTATAGCAGCCAGACCACCCTGACGCTGAGACACAAGAAAGTATAGCGAACGTGGAAAGAAGGAAATACAGAAACACATGTGGTAGGCAGCACTAGCTGTTAGCAGTAACTCCATGGGGTGTTGCTTCCCCAGGGATGGCCTCAGCCTCCCAATCCTTTTCAACTCAGGGACTGCCAGGGAGGGAAACACAACTTCCAATCTTGCAACATATGTTTGGAGAAATAATAGACCAAACCAGAATATAATTCTGTGCCATAAATTTTCCTAACAAGCATTAGTTAAATTCGGCCCAATAACTCACTAAGCGTGCTCAAACACACTCTAAGAAGTCATGACTGATAAATGGTAATGGGATATTCCCCAGTCTTGGCATCTTCCTCTTGATGACAAGTTGCCCTGTCCGTGTTGAAAGCTACCAAGAGGTGTGTAGACAGCCTGTGGTTACCAATCTTTGATGTTGCAACACTTAAGTGTTTCTCTCTGTCCTTCAAAATTCTGAAAACAAATGAAACTTTGTAGAAGTAATATTAGAAATTCCATACAGTCATACAATACATTTGAGGGAGGGGAGGGTGACAGATGAATCAGGTTAGTCAGTAAACAAAGCAATAAATAATTCAAAAAAAGTGAGAAATGGCTGATCTATATGAGCTTTGTCCTGTCAGATCATCATGCTTACAGAGAAGGAAAAGAACAACCTGAACAATAAACCTTTACTTTAGGCAAAAACTTTGTAGAGTTGTCAAAGCCGTGTTGTCTTTGTGGAATTTCACAAATGGCAAATATTATCACCATATCAGTTATTCTCCTGGCTGAAAGAACAAGTGTGAACATTACTGTGAAAAATTATTTTTTTTGTGCTATATTTCTGCTCTTTATGAAAGACAGATTTCAAAAAGACAAAAGTAATGTCAGATAAAGAACCAATGTTGATTTTCCAAGAAGACCGCAAAATTTCTCCAGTTTGGTATGATATGCATAAGGCCTTTATTTCGGGGAAAACAACCCCCCGCCACCCTGCCAATTCTCTAGAGTCACGTAAAATTATCACAAGTGTCCTTTGAGGGGTATATTCTACAGACCCTATCTAGTGTAGATAAAAAGTATTGTTACCATAATCTGGATTGTGCCTAAAAAGAGGTCCAAGTATATATGGACTGAGATATTATAATTTATAATCAAGCAACGACTATCTTCCCTCCTGGCTGGTAGACAGTTTCTAACTCCAGGACAGACCTTCTACTACTTCCTAAGTCTATCTCCTAAGAGGAGCTAACCACCTTAAATTGCAAACCTGGCAAGTGTCCTAGTTTTGACAGTTTAAGAAAGCTAGGTTCCCAGTCTTAGGTTAGCCTCTGCATTATTCCCATCCAAAAATGAGCCAACAGAATGTTGTCTCTCTCATATCCTTGGATAGCACTGGAAAAATAAGAGACTGTACCAACGGAGACCTAAGGAAGGCATCCAGGAATATTAGCTCAACAACTTTTGCTGAACCCCTGCTGTACACAGGGCCCTGTGGTAAGCACCCACCATGACAGATCTTAAGAAGCCCAACATATGCTGCACGGGGCCACTAGGGGCAATGAGACTGGGAACTATGGGGAATCCATGGCACAGGCAGAGAGTGCTGTGGGTGCAGAAAGAACAGTGTTTATGGATGAGTAGGAGAGAGCAGAAACCGCGGAGGAAGCGGTAACTGGGTTAAGCAGGATTTCAAAAGGCAGGGAAAGGCAGCGATAGCATTCCAAAGAGAAGGAACAATATGTGCAAAGGTCTGAAAGTCCTTGGCCTATTTGAAAAGACAATAGCAGCCAGCATGACTGAAATTAGGCCCAGAGAGTAAAAAATTAGTTTAACATAAGGCCCAAAGGCGAAATGAGACTAGAAATTAAAAGGCAACAGATACTTTACCAAGGAGCATGAACTTGAAGGCATGGTGGGCGGGGCTCGTAAGCCCATCCTGATCACTCCAGGTGCCTTGTCCAATGATGGTGGGAACCCCAGTGGTCCAAGTCACTGCCATCATTACTAAACAAAAAACCCAGGCTTTCCAGTAGCTATGGTTCAATTACAAAATAAGGGCAAGACCTAAGCAGGGGGTAAAGAGGAGAGCAGGAAAGGTGGAGGAGCTTACGAGGTTATAATTTTTTAGTGAGACAGTCATCAGGAAGGTTTTACATGGAGAAGGTTGTTTCTGTCAGAGGAGATTTAGCATGGGCACCACAGAACTCCTCATTCTTACACTGGGATTTAGGTGAAATATGCCTGACAGAGAGGTAGTGCTAAACCATACGATTCCTCCTCACCCCACACCACCCCTCCCTAACTTACCCATCACATTTTCAACCTGATTCAGTCTGTTCCTGATGAAATATTCCAAGTCTATGGAAAGTCTAAAAGGGTGCCAGAACAATAAAGATGCTGAAAAATCTCTTTGGTTGCAAAAAGTTTAACAGAAAAGATTGTGAGCACAGCCTGAACATGACCAAAGGTGGGGCTGCCTTCCTCTTTAACAATAGCCCCAAAGGGCAAAGAGCTGGACAGGAAAGCTGAGAGCTTTCCCTTGTGTGCACAGCACCACAAAATGGGACTGTCAACTCTATCCTGAATTGACCTGTGTTAAATGACACTCCAGCCTTTAACCCTTCACCCAACCCAATCTAGGGAGTCCAGATGATGGCACGAGGCAGCAAAATAATTAGTGAGCTACAGATATATTTCATTCCACATCCAATCAACATAAATATACCATTATTTTTGTTTCAAGCCCCTGGACTTGGAGGAATGAAAATTTACCAACTCTGTGAGGTTGCAACCTGAAGCTAGCTACCTGCCCAGGTGCCCCTCTCGGCATTCTTTTTTTTTTTTTTTTTTAATTTTTTTTTAACGTTTATTTATTTTTGAGACAGAGAGAGACAGAGCATGAACGGGGGAGGGGCAGAGAGAGAGGGAGACACAGAATCGGAAACAGGCTCCAGGCTCTGAGCCATCAGCCCAGAGCCCGACGCGGGGCTCGAACTCATGGACCGCGAGATCGTGACCTGAGCTGAAATCGGACGCTTAACCGACTGCACCACCCAGGCGCCCCACGGCATTCTTATCCATGTCAGGTCTTCAGGGCAGCCTCCAAGGCACCTGGATCCTACCAAGCAATCTCAGCTTGAAGGACTTTTGACATTTGACTTAATCTCCTCTGGATCCACTCAAGGAAAACCTGAGAACAACTTCTGTTCCAAGAGTCTTTCATGAGCTCAACACACCATCAGGTGACTTATGCAAAGGCTCAGGACATAAACCAGTAAACGTTTAATGCCAAGGATGGTTTTTCAAAGGGTGTTATGCCTTTATAGAATCTTTTCCTCTTTTTGTTTTAATGCTCATGCTTTATGCTTTCAGGTCTCAGTTCCCCAAGCAATATGAAAAACCTTTAGAAAGATCTTCTTCCTTATAATACTAACTTTCTTTCTTTCTTTTTCTTTCTTTCTGTTTTCAAATAAAACAAAAAAAAGGATAACAGAAAGACCAGCCCTCTGAGTACCGGCTCTGGGTCAGTCCACTGGTCAAGGACTTTGTCTAACTTAAATGTGCTCCAAGCAGATCACAGCTTCAGAAAAGATGGAAAACAGTAAAGCTTCAGTGGAACAGATTAACAAAACGTTTTTAACAAATCTTCTTTAAGACTATTTGACCTTTTACCAAAATACACTATTAGGAAATTATTAAAAAAAAAGATATTATCAGGGAGGGGTAGACCCTAAAAGTCAATTATGTGTTTTACATAAGAAGTCTTGAGTTGTATCGCTTACTTTGGGCTTTATAATCAATAATAATTCTATATACTATGTCCAAAGTATCCCGTGTCCAATGAGAGTATGACTTGACTAAAACTAGCTTCATGCCCGCATCATTTACTCCATGAGGAAATGTTTTAGCACCCTCTACTGGCCACTTATATCTAGTCAGCTCATAACCACTCTCCACCATGGAGCTAACTTCCAAAGGTCACATGGTAGCTACAGTAAAGGCCACCCCATCCCTCCTTCAAAGCCACCCATGCAACAGCTGGGCCAGAGGCCACTGCCACAAAAGGAAAGAACAAAATCCTTAAATGCCCTCCTGCCACTGCCTGTTCATGAGTCCTATCATAGCCGGCAGATTTCAAAATATCACCCTGAGCCCCTGGCTTGCCTGATTGATCTGCATTCTGCCTCCAGTGACCGACCCAGCCTCATTTCTACACTCACAGATTCTTCTATGGGCTGAGCCATGTCACGAGCCTGTCCAGTCTGCTTCATGTAGCCAGCTCTGGTGGGATGCTGGTTGTCTTGAGAGCCCAGCTTACCTATCTGGTATCACTCAGGTAAACAGGACAGAAAGAAGAGCTTGAGGGACATATTTTCCCCCACAAGCTCATAGATATGATGTCAATCATCTTCCTGCCCTTGCTTGTATATTATTCAGACTGGGGCTTGGGGTAAGATGACAGAAGAGAATTTCTCCTCTCCCATGGTCTCATGACAAAGCAACTTCTAATGTTCCACAGTCCCCCAGAGAAAGCAAGTCTCCTTTAGTAAGATCTGACACAAGTAACCATTAGCCCTGTAAACTCTCATTATCTGGCCCACTTCCTTTCAGAAAGGAAAATATTAGAGTCGGCATGGTATTCATCATTCAATAGCAGAAGGAAAGGAGGAAAAAAGGTGGAATGTTTTTCACTCCCAAATCTTGCTAGGTCAAGTTACTCTTTACTGATTAATAAGAGCTTACTGATTTGGCATCAATAATCTACTGAATGAAGAATATTCTTTAGAAGAGGATGTGGCAAAGGACTGAAAAGTAATTCCTGCCATCAAAAAACTTACAATTTGGTTGCAAAGACCAAACATGCCAAAGGAAATAATTAAAAAGTGATAAAGTGCCATATCCTTTAGTAAAAAATATATACCGGAAATTCCACAAACACACACACACACACACACACACACACACACACACACACACATGCAAAGTCCCTTTCTCTCTCATGCATGGGAAAATGGCTAAAATATTAGTAACAGCCATCTCTGGTGGAATTTTAGGTCTGTACTTTTGTTCTTCATATTTTTCAGTCCTGTTTGAATGTCCTACAATAAGAACATTGTATCTTAACAAAGAGAACAGAAATAAATTAAGAACCAATTTATCAAAGGTGTAAACAGGAAATTGCTTACAAATAGAATTTTGTACACAGAATATGACCTATGAACACAGCTAGATAAAAATACATGGGAAAAAAAGACTGAACAAAAACATATCGCATTATTAACGATCATTTTTCTCTACAGGCTGCAGTAATTTTGGTCTTTTCTGCCTTTCATATGCTTTCTCAATTCCTAGAAAGTAAATTAATCTTTACTTAAAGCAATTCACATGTTGAACAACTCTCACTCTCATTTTAAAATATCATCAGTGAAAGTGCTTTTGATGACCCCGGGCTTAATGACACACCTGGAATAAGGGCTGTGCTGATGAGGATATCCACCTCCTTGCACTGTTGAGCAAAGAGCTTCATTTCAGCTTCGATGAACTCTTTGGACATCTCTTTCGCATATCCTCCTTGTCCTTCACCAGATTCCTTCAAGTCCACCTCCAAGGGCTCGGCACCAAGAGACTTGAACTGCTCCAAAGCTGCAGCTCTGGTGATTATTGAAGGGAAAGCAGGGGTTATTTCAGGCCCTTAATGCAGAAATCGAGATCATTATTTACATACATATTTGGGGGGTTGGGTTTTTTTTTAAGTTTTTATTCAAATTCCTGTTAGCTAACATAACAGTGTAATATCAGCTGCAGGTGTACAATACAGTGATTCAACATTTCCATAGAACACCCTGTGCTCATCACAAAAGGTGCACTTCCTCATCCCCATTACCTGTTTCACCCATCCCCCTGCCACCTACCTTCCCTCTGGTAACCATCAGTTTGTTCGCTATAGTTAACAGTCTGTTTCTTGGTTTACCCCTCCTTCTTTCTCTTTTCCCTTTGCTTGTTTTGTTCCTTAAATTCTACATATGAGTGAAATCATATGGTATTTGTCTTTCTTTGACTTATTTCACTTAGCTTAATACAGCTCTATCCATATTGTTGCAAATGGCAAGATTTCATTCTTTTTATGGCTGAATAATATTCCATTGTACACATATACCACATCTTCTTTATCCATTCATTAGTCAAAGGGCACTGGGCTATTTCCATAATTTAGCTATTGTAAATAATGCTGCTATAAACATCAGGTGCATGTATCCCTTTAAATTAGTGTTTTTATATTCTCTGGGTAAATACCTAGTAGTGCAATTGCTGGATCGTAGGGTACTTCTATTTTTAACGTTTTGAGGAACCGCCATACTGTTTTCCAGAGTGGCTGCACTAGTTTGCATTCCCACCAACAGTGCAAGAAGGTTCCTTTTTCTTCACATCCTCACCAACACCTGTTGTTTCTTGTGTTACTGATTTTAGCCATTCTGACAGGTGTCAGGTGGTATCTCACCATAGTTTTGATTTGTATTTCCCTGATGATCAGTGCTGTTGAGCCTCTTTTCATGTGTCTCTTGGCCATCTGGATGTCTTCTTTGGAAAAATGTCTGTTCATGTCTTCTGCCCAATTTTTAATTGGATTATTTATTTTTTGGGTGTTGAGTTTTAAGAAGAACGAACTGTCTATCTTCAAAACTGGAGATTTTCTTTTGATATCTTTGACTGGACTATTTCAATTATCTCCAGAAGTGCATACCACTTCTATAACTTTTTTTTTCTGGAAAAATAAAAATTATAGGGAATTCCAACTTCTACTTAGTTCAGTTGCAAAAGGAATTTCACTATTGATAACTCCAATAATCAATTATGTTTCCTGGGCCTCCATTGTCAATGATGACATGAGCTCTGACCTATGTTAAGATTTGGCTTCATTCCAATCACTCAGGTTGAGATTTTCATTTGTAAATGTTCTGACTTATGGGGACTTCTCTCATATAATGGACTCTTAGAAATATTTTAATAAAGTGATTTTTGTTCCTAGTCCTCATTAAATTGTGTTTGAAAAAAGCAACCTATAAATAGTGTATGTTAAAATGTGAACAGCCAACACATTCAAACTATATAAAAATACATTCAGTTTAAAAAAATAAACTCTAGCCATGCACCGTGTACTAGTTGGAAAACCAGAGCCAACAAAGATCTCAGTTCTGTGGTGGAAAGTGTGTTTAACTTACCAACCCCTATCCCACGATAGTGAATCCCAAACCCCACTAATGACATCGACCCCTTCCCAGACCCACTGAATTACAATCTCCAGGGAAGAGGCCAGAAGCTTTATTTTTAGCAAGAGCTGCAGGTAATTCGGGCCATCAGGGAAGTTTGGGAAACCGTGGCCTGAGGCCATCAGTCCCAAGCAACAGTCATGGTCAGAGAGAGGACACAAAGGGTAGGACATGATTCAGCAAGAGGTTCTCACCCTTTCTGCTGGCTTGAACAAGGAAGCTTGTAGTCCTGATTGCCCAGGAAGGCCAACTTGTGACACAGGGAAATTAGCCAAAGCTGAGGACAGCTGAGAGGACAGAAAGAACCCGGTCCTGGACGGCACCAATGAACTGCTGACTCGAATGTGAAAAGGGACTCCTTCCCATGGATTTTCATTTAAAAGAGCTAATACATTTATTTAGAGTCTAAGCCAGTCTGAATCGGTGTTTTCTATTCCTTACAGACAAAAGGATACTGCTGTTTACAAAGTTTAAGAAATGTATACTAGTTTTAATGAAATAAGATGAATTTAAAATGACCTATATGTATGTGTGAGTGATCACAATTTCATTCAAAGGGTATCTGCATAAATATCTATAAGAAATGATACCAAAAAAATCATTAGCAATTGGATCTAGCTGGTAGAATTATAAAGGTATTTTCATTTTCTGATGTTTCTCTGTATTTTTCAATAATGGACATGTATAAATAATCAGAAACATAAATGCTATGTTAGAATCTCTGCCCTCAAAATAATTATCACTTAAAACTATTATAATGTTTCAAAATGTAAGTAAGATGTGAATATTTTTGACCCCAAAATTTCATTTCTAGGAATTCATCCTAAGGAAATAATGAACTATCTCCAAATACATATGTTCTTACATAGACATATATACAGTATTGTTTATATACAGTGAAAATGTCCATTATAGAAGACTAATTAAAGAAGTCACTCTACTTCCACACAGTGGAATCCTATGCAGCCATTAAATATGTTTGTAGGTAAGTCAAGATCTTCACAATCAACTGCTAAGTAAAAACAAAGCCAGTTAAAATAGCGCTGTTAGTAAAATTACATTTTTAGTTAATGTGTAGAAAAGACAATATATACTGTTCACAGTTCTTTCCAGGGAATAGGCTATTTTATTTTCACTTTTTGTACTTTTTAATGTTTTTTTTGAATTGGGGGAATAAGCATGTATTAGTTTTATGATAAGGAAACTGAATGTTATAAAATTGATATGTCTATAGTATGTAAAATAGGGCTAATCATCCCCACATCATAGGTTTTTTTGTTGTTATTTTTGAGAAAGAAAGAGAGCACAAGCAGTGGAGGGGCAGAGGGAGAGAGAGAATCTTAAGCAGTCTCCACGCCCAGTGCAGAGCCAGAAGCAGGGCTTGGTCTCACAACCTTGAGATCATGACCTGCGCCAAAAACAAGAGTCAGACACTTAACTAACTGAGCCACCCAGGTGCCCTGAGTGTTTGTAAAGAACAAATAAAACAAAGCAGATAGCACAATGCCCGGAAGAGAGTGAACATTAGTACAGGTGTCTGAAAACTATAGCTCCTGACTTGCCAATTGTTTTTGTAAATAAAGCTTTATTGGAACACACACATACACAAAAAGAAAAATAAAGTAAAGCTATTATATTTCTAAACTTTGCGACACAGGCATTAGGTAGGATGCTCACTATTGTTACCAGGGGAATCTCTTAGCTATTGTTTGAAAAAATTTAAAAATCACACTCCTTTAATATTGATGAGCAATGAGTTGTCCTTAAGTTTTTAGGATGTTTATCTGAAAATATATACTGTTCAGTCTTCCAACAAGAATTTATAATCAAGTGTGTTTTCTAATGTGTTTGGATTTCATATTTATGATACCAACCCCTAGTCTCAAAATAGTGATTGAGGTATGCATAATCCTTAGAAAAGGATTATATAGTCCAGCCACATCTTTCTTCATTGTGTACTTGAGCTATCCTAGTAAATGGTAAATAAAAATGGAGTTAAGCAACAGCCATCCTCTAGCTATCAGATCTGTACACTATCTAAACCAATGACATCAAAATACACAATAAATTCTCAGCAGCTGACCCAACACCAAGTTTCAAATCATCTCTAAGTCAAATATGCACATTTCCACATTAATGCTACTGTCGCTACACTGAAAACTTGCACAACCTCCTCTCTCCAGGTTTGGATGTCTTCAAAAACTTCACATCAACAAACATTAAAAATTAAAAGCACAAATAACATGCTTAACACTGGCTATCCTTGGCATGCATCCTCGTTATTGCAGAAAAGCCTTTTCTCATTTCAGCAGGACAGCTTTTTATCAGTACATCACTTCTCTAAATCCCACGTAAGCCCTGTAAATCATATTCTATGGAGCATTCCTTACTCCAGAAAGTCACATTCTTTCCAACTTTGAATGGCTGCACATTTTTTTGATCATTCTATATTCAAGATTAGCAGCAGTATTATTCCTCTACTGATCTCAGCTGATAATGAAGAACTATGCATTTTAACCTTGAAATAGTATTCATACATAAAAATAACAGCAATTCTCAATAAGCATTTAATAAAATCCAGCATCTAATATCTTCTGAAATGAACAATTTTAATCAAACTTTTCTTTAAAGAATTCTAGAAAATGTTGGTATGTCTGCTTGAAAGTATTATGCAATGAACATAATTGAGTATTTTCTCCTAGGGGCTCCACTATTGCCCAATCAGCTTTATTTGCTTCCATCAAAATGCAGAGCATACCTCTCCCCGCCCTCTGCCCCCCAGTCTGTTTTCCAAAATACCTCCTATGCTGACTTTTTTTTTAAGGAAACCCAATGCCCAACGTGGGGCTCAAACTCATGACCCCAAGATCAAGAGTCACATGCTCTAGTGACTGAGCCAGCCAGGTGTCCCCAAAATATCTCCTATACCACTCTCCTCTAACTCACAGACATCTTGGTTCATGTCCTCCCTGACTTGTAAATGCAATCTGCAGAGCAACAGATTACAAACTCAGGATGGGAATAATTCTGGTCCCACTGCTAATCCACATAAAGAAAACTGAATACGAGCTGTTTTCAATTCTTCTGCTTTTTAAATTATTTCTGCTGTATGGAGTCTGGGTCCTTAGATATTTTTTCCCACTAGATAATATTTTTCTACTTTGAGTTAACTTGGAGGAAGTAGAAACATTTTGAAATGTCAAGAGCTTGTAAAGCAGTTTTCAATGTGAAACTTCCATTTATAAATTCCAAAGACAGCATAATATCCACCTAAAACAAAATGTTTTCACCTTAACAGCAGTCACTCATAGAGCACTTACCTGGTGTCAAATCCTCGAACAATAGCACCCATAGACTTCGCTGCACCTGCAGAAGCCAGCCCAGCAACACCACCACCAACTATCAGAATCTAGGGGAAAAGGCAGAACGGTATGTTTCCATTTTTTTTTAATGCTTACTCATTTTTGAAAGAGAGAGAAACAGAGTGCAAGTGGGGGGGGGGGGGGGGGCAGAGAGAGAGGGAGACACAGAAACAGAAGCAGGCTCCAGGCTCCGAGCTGTCAGCACAGAGCCCATTGCGGGGCTGAACCCACAAACCGTGAGATCATGACTTGCGCCAAAGTTGGACATTTAACCGACTCAGCCACCCAGGTGCCCCAGAACAGTATGTTTTTTAAAAAGTTCATTATCAACTGGCTATGAAAAATCATCAGCTAATAACTATCAGCACCTGGTACACAACATTCAGTAATACACCAGGTGGTGCCGGCAGTGGTGATCAGCCCTCAAATATACTGAGTGGATAGACAACACTTTATCTGAACCTCCGCTGTTTTTAAAAATTTATCAAAGGAATGACTGCTGGCAAAGGCCCACAACCTTCACTAAGAAGTCTGACAACCAGCATCTCGGTGTGGAAGCCACATACAGCACGATGGGGATTATACGTGTTAAAGATTAACAGGTCTTGAGGAGCCTGAGTGGCTCAGTCAGTTAAGCATCAGACTCTTGATTTTGGCTCAGGTCATGATCCCAGGGCCATGGGATCAAGCCCCACGTCCGGCTCCACACTGAGCATGGAGCCTAAGATTCTCTCTCTCCCTCTGCCCCTCTTTTTTGTGCTCACACATGTGCTCTCTCCCTCTCTAAAATTTAAAAAAAAAAAAAAAAAAAAATTAAATAAGGTAACCGTTAAAGAAAAATAGATTAACAGGTCTTTCTCAGTGTGTAAAAGCTACCTGCACTGAAATAAACTCCTAGCGCAGCATTCTAGCTATCTCTCCCCTCACAAATTTTAAGGTTCCTCTATGTTCACAAAATATCAAAATAAGTTTCAAAGATGGATACAACTTTGATAAAATGTCTACCTTCTATTTTGAGTTCAAATGCTTCTGAAAGAACAGCAGGTGACCAACTATCTAATTTTGAACCAATTTGAATGACCAAAGCAACATAACTAATCTCCCTAACCATTGAACAGTTAGAGCCAAGAAAACCAAAGAATTTCTCAGAAACAAGAGTCTCCCGGCCTTCTAAGAAACACAATAAGAGCAATGTTTTCTCCAGTCTGGAATGGGCCATTCAGAGAAAAGTTCTATTATACTTCCCAGTCAATTGAGGCAACTCCTTGTTGCTGTTTAAAAAAAGAAAGAAAAGGAAAAAAGCCACCCACAGAAAACAGTGAAGCTTATAAATTCCCACCTACCCATCATGCCCACATCTCCTTCCACCTCTTTTTTTTTTAATTATTTTTTTTTAATGTTTATTTATTTTTGAGACAGAGAGAGACAGAGCATGAACAGCGGAGGGTCAGAGAGAGGGAGACACAGAATCTGAAACAGGCTCCAGGCTCCGAGCTGTCAGCACAGAGCCCGACGCGGGGCTCGAACTCACAGACCGTGAGATCATGACCTGACACGAAGTAGGACGCTTAACCAACTGAGCCACCCAGGCGCCCCTCCTTCCACCTCTTTAAGAAGGCTAGTCAAGGGGTGCCTGGGTAGCTCAGTCGGTTAAGCATCTGGCTTCAGCTCAGGACATGGTCTCACAGTTTGTGAGTTCGAGGCCCCACTTCAGGATTCTCTCTCTCTCTCTCTCTCTCAAAAAAAAAAAAAAAAAAAAAAAAAAAAAGACTTCTGTCTTTAAAAAAAAAAAAAGGCTAGTCAAACCATACTCCAGTGACCTCTAAGCAGTGTCTCCGAGATCATGTGAATTGATCTAGATGGTGAAGGTCACGGGGGAGGGTGTTAAGTTACAGGGAAGGGGACAAAGAAGGAGCACAGGGAACAAGCTGGCTCTGGGATCCAAGGCACCAACCCTGCTCCACACAATGAAAATGTGAAATAAAAATAAAATAAGTAAAAATCACAGGACTAGACCAAGTTACCCTGAATCCAGAAATAACAAAAGACCTCATAATTTAAAAGGCAGAATCGCACAATAATAAAGCCAGGTAGATCTGACAACAGGAATTGACTCTTTCTCTCCAGGATGGGGTGAAGGAAAAGACAGAGGTTAAGAATCGGAGTGAAATCCTGAATCGGCTACCAACTAGTTCTGGGTAACTTTGAGCAAGTTGCTTAGTATCTGCCATAACACAGTTAAAAAACCTTCCCAGAAGGCAGTTACATTAAATGATGGGATATAAAGCACTGACTGCTAACTGGCACAACACAGACATATACTCAGAAAATAGGGGAAAGGCCATGGGAAAGGAATGACCTTTAGGAATGTTCTTAATTTCTAGTCAGTTAACCTGTTCTTCCGCCTGACCTCCCATCTCAGTTAAGGGCACTAACTGTGCAACATAACCATTCAAGCCAAAACAGGGAGGTCATCTTGTGCCCTCCCTTTGCACATTTCTACCTCCAATCCCTCAGCAAGCACTCTTGGAGTTAACCCCCAAAGATCTCCCAATCCACCCCCTTCTCTACATCTTTACTGCCACTACCTTCCCAGGGTACTATTTCAGCAATCGATCCTGAACAGGCCTTGCCTTCACTCTTCCCCCTACTATCCATTCGCCCATAGAACTTCCAGATGACTTTTTTAAATCCTCGTGAGATAATAGAATATATATATATATATATATATATATATATATATATATTCTATTAAGATACAGAACTCCTAAAACCCAAGAGCATCAGGAACATTTTTTGTTCCAATATCTGGTCTTTGACCCCAGTTAGTGACAGAGTTCCTAAATCCCTTAGAATTTTGAGGGTGACAGCAGTGTCTTTTGTTCTAATGAGTTGACTCCTGGTTGGCTCCTGGATGACAGCTGACCACCAGAAAGCCCATGGTTAGCAGCTGAGAATTTTCAGTTCCACCTCCCATTCTCCAGAGAGAGGAGAAAGGGCTGGAAAAGGAGTTAATCATCCATTGTTCCCACGTGATGAAGCCTCCATATAAAAAATCCCCAAAGTACAGGGTTTAAAAGCTTCCAGGGTGGTGAACACACGGAGGTGCAGGGAGAGTAGTGTGTGCAAGGAGGGCTCCATGCCCCTTCCCACATCCCTTGCCTCATGCATTTCTTCCATCTGGGTGTTCACCTGTATCCTTTATCATATCCTTCTATAACAAACTGGTAAACAGTAAGGAAACTATTTTCCTGAGCTCTGAGTTCTAGCAAATTAACCGAACCCAAGGAGGGAGTCGTGGGAACCTCCAAATGATTTATAGTCAATCTGTCAGAGGCACAGGCAACAACCTGAGCTTGCGAATGTCATGTGAAGCAGGGAGAAGGCAGTCTCGTGGGACTAGCCCTTCGCCTGCGGGATCTGACACGACCTCCAGGTAGACAGTGTTAGAACAGAGTTAAGTTGTAGCACACCCTGCTGGTGTCACAGAATTGCTTTGTGTGGAGAAAACGCCCACATATTAGGTGACCAGAATGTCAGAAGTGAAGCATTCTATTTGAAAAAAAAGTGAGTTTTTCCAAAACAATCCTGAATCAGACACTTCCCTCTCCTCTGTGAGAAAATGTGAACAAGACCTATAAGAGAAGCTCAACGTCATCCAGCCCCAACCTACCTTTCCACCATCATCTCCAATCGCTCACCACACTCCAGACCAACAGCCTTCTTCAGTCTGCTCTTTCCCATCCCAGGGCTTCATACGTGCTGCTCCTTTGGAAGCTCCTTTTCCTACATGCTGCTCCTCTGAAATCCTAAATACCTGGTTTCTTTCGCACCATCCATTAGGCCTCGGTTCTAATGTCAAATGGAAGCCTTCCCATCACCCTAGCAAAAGCAGCTTGCTCCCATGACTCACTATCCTATCATCCTGTTCATTTCTTTTATATTTAAAATGATCTCACCTATTGATTAGATTATGTATTTATCACCTCACCGTGGCCCCTACTAGAGTGTAAGTTTCATATGACAGGGATCTCCTTTACCTTGTTCATCCCATAGTCCAGCTCCTAGAGCAGTGCCTGGCATATTGGAAGCCATCAAATAACTAACTGATAGCTCATTGTAGACAAGTAAGAACCTTCCGTGTTTAAAGAAAAGTCAAATAAAGTATTCTTCAATCTACCTTGATAAACTCACCTAATGTCTAATTCTTCAATATGTAACTATTTCTGACATGTAACCAAAGTCCTTGAAGCTGCAATTTAAATTCGCAGGAAAGACAGTCACTTTTCTACCTCTTAAGGGCTGATTGATTCTCCTTCCTTTAAGCCTCTGGTCTTTTGTTTCACTTTTTAATCTCTTATATATTCACAGCTTTCCTCTCAGCTTCCACATAGTTCGAGAAAGAGTCTAACCAAAACTGAGTAGCAGATTTGTGCATCAAAGCATTTGGCCAGTTTGAAAACAGCATTCAGGGACACCTGGGTGCCTCAGTTGGTTAAGCGTCCAACTCGGTTGCAGCTCAGGTCATGATCTCAGTTTGTGAGTTCCAGCCCCTCATCGAGTTCCTCACTGTGCTTGGGATTCTCCCCCTTCCCCCTACCCATCCCTTGCACAAGCATACTCGCACGTGCTCTCCATCTCTCTCTCTTTCAAATAAACTTTAAAAATAATAAAATAAAATAAAACCAGCATTCAACTTCTGGCCACTGTAAGTGCCAGACCCATTCTCATGATCCTGACAAAGGAGTCAAAACATCATCACTTCAGGGGCACCTGGCTGGCTCAGCTGGAAGAGCATGTGACTCTTGGTCTCAGAGCTATGAGTTTGAACCCCACTTGGGTGTAGACATTACTTAAATAAAATAAATAAACTTAAAAAAAAAAAACATAATCACTTCACATAGCACATCTCTGTTGTTGTTTGCTAACTTCTTTGTTATGTATTCTGGCCTCCACTCGAAGCACTTGCATTTTCTTTACCTGGCCTGTTCTTAAAGCAATTTATTTCTCAAAGCTGCTAGTATCTTTTTTTTTTTTTTTTTTTTTTTCATTTTTTTCTAGGAGATTTATTTCATGTGCGTTCTCGGTTTATATAACAAAGTACATAAGAGCAGGAAGCACTGAGTAAACCTATGCCTACAGGCAGAGAGTATACTCTTCAGATAGATGAACAACATTTAAAGTCCTATTTTCTATTCCAAGACAACATGCTTATATGGTCAATTAGTATATGTAATGTTGAAGGGTCATAACATAATCTATTCTTTTACCTAGCCATCCCAACCTGTCATCAACTGCTCCTCTCTGCTTTCAATCTACATTAAAGAAACCACACCCATTCTCTTTGCCAATTACCCAAATACACCACCTCCCTTTTTCCGTCCTCTTAACCCATATTTGAAAAAAAGTGAAGGGGTGCTTGGGCGGCTCAGTCGGTTAAGTGTCCAACTCTCGACTTTGGCTCAGATAGTGATCTCATGGTTCGTGGGAGGGAACCCCAAGTTAGGCTCTGCGCTATATCAGCGGGGAGCCTGCTTGGGATTCTCTCTCTCCCTCTCTCTCTGCCCAGTGAAAAAACTAAAACAATCTTTTCTATGAACAAAATGTCACAATTGGGAAATCTAGAATCTACAAAACGAAGATAATCTTTTCCATGAACCAAGTGTCACAACATTGGGAAATCAAGAATCTACTGAATGGTATCTTAAAGCTTTTTCAAACATCAGTAATAAACACCCTACATACACAGAACAAGTTATCCAAAACCCTTTTAAGAATTCAAGTTAGTAAGTAAAAAAAAAAAAAAAACTAGAACTTCCAGAAATGTCAAAATTCTTTTTTGTCAAGCAATCATAAACAGCTTTGAGGCTCTACCATATGTTTGTACCAAATATACACAGGGTTAACACTGTGAAGTTAACACAGAACAAAACTTTTAAAATAACTATTTTAGTACTACACATACCCTTACCTTGAAATAATTCATATTATGGGGGCTCCTAGGTGGCTTAGTCGGTTGAGTGTCCGACTTCGGCTCAGGTCATGATCTCACGGTTCGTGGGTTCGAGCCCCACGTCGGGCCCTGTGCTGCCAGCTCAGAGCCTGGAGCCTGCTTCAGATTCTGTGTCTCCCCCTCTCTCTGCCCCTCCCCTGTTCACGCTCTGTGTCTGTCTCTTGATAATAAATAAACATTAAAAAAATTATAAATAATTCATATTTGAAGAAACATTAAAAGCTCAACCTACCTTAGCTGGAGGAACTTTTCCAGCAGCTGTGATCTGACCAGTAAAAAACCGTCCAAAATGATTTGCTGCTAGTACAACAGCTTTGTAGCTGAAAAAATAAATATTTCCATAAAATTAAAGAGCTTAGACTAATATATTATTGTAAGCCACCAATGAAGCTTTAATAGTCAAAGATAATCACTAACATTTAAATTGTACCTACTATGTGTCAAAAACCGCTGAGTGCTACATGTATAACTACTCCTTTAACCTCCTCCACAATCCTACAGACAGGTACAGTTTTTACCTTCATTTTATAGGTGAGTAAACAGACACACAGAGAGTGGAAGAGACTTGCTGTCACTCGGCTAGCAAATGGCAGAACCAGAAGCCTAACCCTGGCTGGCATCCTACCTCCACAAGCACACTCTTACCCACGATGTTCCCTGGCCTTTTCAGAATGAACACTGCAGAAGATCAGTTGGTGTAAAAAAAGAAATGAAGGAAAGACCAAAAAAATGCTAACAACGGTTTTCTTCCAGTGCTGAAACTACAGACACTTCAGACTTTCTGTTTTACTTCACTGTATTGTCCAAATTTTCTTTAATGATTATGTAGTATTTATGTCATAGGAAAAAACTTTAAAATGAAAAAGAAATGAGATATAGCTATATGCTTGTACATAATAAAATTCTAACCTCAAACCAAACCAAAAAAAAGCAGAAAACAAAAAACAAACAAACAAAAAACTTCCCCTGAGGCAGCTGGGTGGCTCAGTTGGTTGAACATCCAACTTAAGCTCAGGTTATGAGTCGCCATTTGGTTCATGAGTTCGAGACCCACGCTGATGGTGCAGAGCCTGCTTGGGATTCTGTCTCTCTGCACCTCCCCCACTTGTGCACACTCTCTCTCAAAATAAATAAATTAAATTAAAAAACAAAACAAAAAAACTTCCCTTGATCGCTAAGAGTTGAAAGTATGGAATTTTGAGACACAGTGACCTCCGTGCAGGGCCCAGTTCTACCACTAACTGGCTTTGTGACCTTGGGTAAATTTCTCTAAGTCCTAATCCTTGGTTTCCTCATCTACAGAGTGGGGACAAAAAGAGCATCTCTTAGTGTTGTTATGAGGACTAAGTGAGACCAGGCAGGTAAAGCACTTAGCACAAAGCCTACCATCATAAGTGTTTGGTAAATACTAGTGTTTTTGGCTAAAGAAACATTCTGTGCAGCAAAAACAAGTAAAATATACCAATTATACCATCTTCTCTTACGAGGATACTGTTAACATATTATACTAATTTCATTTTCAGAGCATTTTATCCTTAAAAGGCACCTCTACACATTAACTATAACGTTATAATTAAAATTACAATGCAACTATTTATTAAAATCTACCTGCTAGCTGACAATAAAACCTTTCCCTGATCATATTTTTTTCCTGGCCATATTTTTTATAAAATAATACTTGATATAATAATTGATGCAAAAGCATATAATGGTAACCACTACGACTTTAAATCATATTATAGCAGAAAGGCAGTATTTTAGAGACCACATTACTTGTTAGTCTTACTTCTGAATCCAAGTGACAGAAACTTTCAAAAAACCAAACATGATAAAGATTCAAAAGCCACTGTAAGAAATTTTGGAATTAATGTTTTAAAAGATTCAGCTGCTATTCTGAAACAAATAACAAAAATGAGATGAGTTACACAGGAATGTACAAGAAAACGTTGATAGTGGGGAAAAGTGATAACAGTTTGCCTCTTTTTGATGACAGCAAAAAAAGCTCAGAATGGACATGAATACTGGAAGGAGCGTGTCTTCACTGTAATATGGCTGTGTGTGTGACTTAGATAATGATTTATCACGTACTGTGTGGATAAGTATCCTAGAAGATGCACCTCAAACTATGCCCTTTGCATATATCAGCTCAGGATGTAAGGTAGCGATTCTTCAAACTGTGTCCCATGGATCCCCAAAGGTTCAAATTCCAGCCAACTCTGGGGCCATACTGGGTGGGGTAGAGAACAAACATGTTTCTGGACACCCCTCCGTCCCTCAGTTCAACTAAGGCCACTCTGCTCTTACTGCATTTGTTTATATTGCCTCATAATACGTCATTTGCCCAAAAGATTCTAAGGCTAAAAAGCACTGGGCTGGATGGGGCGCCTGGGTGGCGCAGTCGGTTAAGCGTCCGACTTCAGCCAGGTCACGATCTCGCAGTCCGTGAGTTCAAGCCCCGCGTCAGGCTCTGGGCTGATGGCTCAGAGCCTGGAGCCTGTTTCCGATTCTGTGTCTCCCTCTCTCTGACCCTCCCCCGTTCATGCTCTGTCTCTCTCTGTCCCAAAAATAAATAAACGTTGAAAAAAAAAAAAATTTAAAAAAAAAAAAAAAAAAAGCACTGGGCTGGAACCACTGGCTTTGATAACCTTTCATATTCTACATTTCACAAGACAAAATCAAAGATCACATTGTACGTTTTCTATACAAAACATTTAAGTCTCAGGGCACTTGGGTGGCTCATTCAGTTAGGCATCCAACTCTTGGTTTCGGCTCAGGTTGTGGTCTCACAGTTCGTGAGTTCGAGCCCCGCATCAGGCTCCTGGCTGACAGTGCAGAGCCTGCTGGGGATTCTCTCTGCCCCTCCCCTGTACTCGCTCACTCTCTCAAAATAAATAAACTTTAAAAAAAAAGAAAAGAAAATCTTTGAAGTCCCATGATACATAATGTAACTTTTCTACAAACAAAATAATATGGCAAAAATTTATTTTGTCCTTTGGTGTATACTTTATATCACAAAAAATATCTTCAAACCAACCATTTGCTATATTATAGTAAGGATAACAAAATGTGTTTTTAGCTTGTCCTTTTTGTTTTCTGCTTTTCTTTCAAAAATGAAACCCAAGGGGCGCCTGGGTGGCGCAGTCGGTTAGGCGTCTGACTTCAGCCAGGTCACGATCTCGCGGTCCGTGAGTTTGAGCCCTGCGTTGGGCTCTGGGCTGATGGCTCAGAGCCTGGAGCCTGTTTCCGATTCTGTGTGTCCCTCTCTCTCTGCCCCTCCCCCGTTCGTGCTCTGTCTCTCTCTGTCCCAAAAAAAATGAATAAACGTTGAAAAAAAAAAAAAAATTAAAAAAAAAAAAAAATGAAACCCAAAGTAGACTCTATTTGATCTATTGGCCTAGCTGATATGCTACACCTAAGCTATAAAACCTAAGAAAACCTTCAGGTCATGTGTCAGGCCATAAAAGGCTTTATTCACGCTAGTCTCTCTTGCATGCGCTGTTTGATTTTTTTTAACCGTTTTCATTTGTTGGTGCCTCATTCACATTAGCAAACTGTCACTATCAGCAGTTTGCATGCTTAAAATCTAATTCAACTATCTCCTGAGGAGTTGATTTCATAAGCATCTTCAATTTCCAGATTTTTCCCGCTCTCTAGGCAGTCAGCAACACGATATACCCCATCCCCTGGGCAGGAGTGATTGCTCAGTCAGAGCCCTGTTCCTCAGAGCAGGAGGGGCCTTAGTCTCCTCTCAGCGCAGCTCTGCAGGCAGTAAAGTGGGAACGCAGCAGTGGCGGGCAAAGGTAAGAGGACGTAGTTAGCCCTCAGTTATCAATATGTGGTTTGGGGGGGGGGGGTAATAATTTTTTAAAACTTTTTTAACATTTATTTATTTTTGAGAAAGAGACAGGGTATAAGTGGGGGCAGGGGGGTACAGAGAGAGAGGGAGACACAGAATCCAAAGCAGGCTCCAGGCCCTGAGCTGTCAGCACAGAGCCTGACGTGGGGCTCAAATTCATGAACAGTGAGATCATGACCTGAGCTGAAGTTGGACACTTAGCCGACTGAGCCACCCAGGTGCCCCTATTAATACGTGTTTTGACACCAGGTAGAACTTTGCCAAATACAGACATTTTCCATATTTGCTAAATATTTTATGAATTTACCTAAGCAAAACATAATTAAAATGGTAAATGCTAATATGTATGAGTCAGGTTGAACAATATGAAACTGCCAATATCTGACCTTTTTTGACCTATAAAAACAGCAATTTATGTTAACTAACTTACTGTGGCAATCATTTCACAATATACTGATATATCAAATCGTTATATTTATACCTTAAATTTACACAATGTTATATGTCAATTGTCTCAAATAAAATCTGAAAAAAAGTAGCAGGGTGCCTGGGTCGCTCAGTCGGTTAAGCATCCGACTTTGGCTCAGGTCATGATCTCATGGTTTGTGGGTTCAAGCCCCGCATCAGGCTCTGTGCTGATAGCTCAGAGCCCAGAGCCTGCTTTGGATTCTGTGTCTCCCTCTCTCTGTCCCTCCCCCACTTGTGCTCTGTCTCTCTCTCTCTCTCTCTCTCTCAAAAGTAAATAAACATCAAAAAAAATTTTTTTTTAAGAAAAAAGTAGCAATTTCTACCTAATGTATACATGTGTATACACGTATATACACACATACATGCAAGACAGTCTATTCCTCATACAAATAATTTCACAATCATTTGCTCTGGTGGAAGGAAATAAGACTTCTACCCATGAAGAGTAGAATATGAAGAGTCATTTCTTTTAACTATGAAATAATAAACCGAGACTTAAAAAATAAGGGCACTTTTGGTGCACCTGGGTGGCTCAGTCAGTGAAGCCTCCAACTTCAGCTCAGGTCATGATCTCATCATTTGTGAGTTCAAGCCCTGCATCAGGCTCTGTGCTGACAGGTCAGAGCCGGGAGCCTGCTTTGGATTCTGCGTCCCCTCTCTCTCTACTCCTCCCCCACTTGTGCTGTCGCTGTCTCTCTCTCTCTCTCTCTCTCTCTCTCTCTCTCAGAAATAAACATTAAAATTTTTTTTTAATTAAAAAAACAAATAAGGGCACTCTCAAAAAGCTTTTATCCCCAACAATTATTACAAGTAAAAGCACTGTAAGAGAGAAGAGTCACAATGAGCATGTTTCTAGAGTAGCACTGTGCTTTGTTCAACCAAAATGGAAAGGAATCAACATACCCAGCAATATTGGCCATGGAGCTTAGCGCGTCATATCCCTGAGCAATCGTGACTCTTGGAACCTGGTCCATCGCCAAAACTGTAGTTTTTCTTTTAGAAAGTTTATTTAGCAAGTCTGGATTTTGGGCTGGGTAAATAAAGCTAATCAATGTTCCCGATGTCTTTAAAAGGTCGGCCTCATGAACACCTAATGTTGGATTAACCATGGGAGCTCGCACCTGAGGGAAAAAAAGTCGTCACTGATTAATAATGTAAATACCTTTATCATATTTTTAAGTAAACAGGACAATCTAAATGACATGCCATGATTGAAATAATAGGCCAGAAGTAATCTTTCAGCAATAAATTTTGGACTAAATTCCTAAACAAGATAAGGAGCACCAAGATCTTTGCCATCTGTCCTCTGACTGATGACCAACCTAGGAACTGATCTGAGTAAAGAGCATGCTATCATCCTGGAAGGTTCCCCCCCACCCCCACCCAAAATTTTATTTTTAAGTAAGGCTCATAACATGGCTTTACCATTGCCAGCTTTTCCTAAGTTTCTGCAGAAACACATTCAGATAAGCAGATTCATTTGTGGGCTTTTAAAGTGTGTTTTATATCCAAGTTTAAAATCGATCTTCAATTAACATGTATCATGTCCTTAGCTCTAAGTTCGCAGTAGCACTTTTAGGCAAGTAAGCCCAGAAAACAATAGCTCAGGGACTTAAATTTTTAAAGGAAACAGAAACACAAACACTGGGTCAATATTTTCATTTCATAGCACTTCATCTCATTTACCTAGGAAACATCTTTGTTACTGCCATTTCAGTTGTTGATCTGGTGACACATATGATTTTAATTAAGGTTCTGGATTCTAAGACTCTCTAGGGGCACCTGGGTGGCTCAGTTGGTTAAGCATCTGACTTCAGCTCAGGTCATGATCTTGCGATTTGTGGGTTCAAGCCCCACATCAGGCTCTGTGCTGACAGTTCAGAGCCTGGAGCCTGCTTCGGATTCTGTGTCTCCCTCTCTCTCTCTGCCCCTCCCCTACTCATTCCCTCCCTCCCTCCCTCCCTCCCTCTCTCTTCTCTCTCTCTCTAAAATAAACTTAAAAAGACTCTCTGGCAAGGTCTATTTTTCCTCATTGAGAATCTAAAATATAGATTTAATGAAAATTAGAGGTCAACTTTGAATTAATCCTACTGGCCCTTATCAAATGCTCAGCTGAGACTGTTGGCATATGAGTGAGTTAAGTCAACAGAATGTTTTCCTGAATGTGCTTTTTGGATCACTAGTTCCCCAGGATATTAACAGGCTTGACTCAAAAATAGTTTACTAATGCAAGTATAAAGTTATCTAAGTTATTATATCATAGGATTTCTCCGTGCTTGTAACATGCTCACACACACTGCGGATCTAAAGGAACACAAAGTGCTTCCACAACTTATATACACCCTACTAACCCTTTATTGTGGGGTATCTCAAAAGGTTTTGATCCCTAGAGCATATGTTGGAATGGATCATACTCATTTTTCTATTTGCCCTAAGCTCTTTTACTATACTAAGTTATATCACCAAGTATCTGTACACCTAAACACTTTAAAAGTTTTGGCTGAATTGCAACTTCCCCACATACCATAAATTTCACTGTTAATTTCCACACCAAAAAATTGTTTTGTCTTCTGCAAAGATCACTACTCTACCAAGTTATTCAGTAGAATTTATGTTAAAAGAAAAAAAAAGCAAACAAAAAAAAAAAACAGTTACATGATTGATGCCCCTTAGAAATTAACACACATACCAAAAAAAAGCTGGTCTTTCCTGAACAAGTGAGGAGCTTCTTTTTGCCTAATAATCATGCTACTACAATCCCTATCTCCCTCTTTGTCTTGGCTGCAGAAGGCTTAGGATTTAGGCTAATGCTACTCCCTAATAATTATCTAAGGTACACTTGTGATAGTCCCTTCCTTTTTCCATATGATTTTTTTTTTTTACTTCAGATTTTATGTCTGAAGCTCTTCAGCACATAGATTTCTATTACACATTAAGACCTTTCATTAAAGTAGGTAAGGCTGTCTCTACTCAGCCCCATGCTGCTTTCTCCAAGGCAGCCCTGCCCTCTCTAGAAATAGCACTTAGGTCAGTTAAATCACTGTTCCTTCTACATATCAGAAGATCAGGGTACGTTCAGTCCTAGGAGGAGTCCCATGCCCTTTTCCATTCTGGTAACAGTTAAATACTCACCTGTGGGTATTCTGGATATGTATGAACCATGAAGTGCAAATTCTCCCTAGCCAATAAGATGGGAATTTCCACATGAAAATCTAAAAAGGAAGATCACTTTTTCTACTCTCATGGTTAAACAGAGATCACACTGCATGATAAAAGTTCTACCAGACTATGAAGAATATTCACAACATGCAACCATTTCTCTGAGACAAGGCAGTGTTTGAAAATATGAAGAGTTATAACAATATGATTTTTCCATGAACACTTTTTAAAAAGCGAGCTATAAATGAGGGGTGGAAAGGAATAATTACTTTGACCACCAAATCAGAAGCCAGCACTTCCTTCGCCCCTTGGATCTGGGCACCTGCTGCTCTGTAGTGATCATCAGAAAACTTGGAAGCTTCGCCAGCACCCGATTCCACGACAACACTAAAACCCTGCTTGACCAAGGCCTGAACACCAGCAGGAGACAATGCCACCCGTTTCTCATTTTGGAAAATCTCCTTGGGGACGCCAACAGTCAGTTGCTTATATGGAATTCCTACAAAGTGAGGGGGAGAAAGAAAGAAAGAAAGAAAGAAAGAAAGAAAGAAAGAAAGAAAGAAAGAAAGAAAGAAAGAGGAAGGGAGAAAGAGAGAAAGAAAGAGAAAGAAATGAAGAAAGAAAAGGAGAAAAGAACAGGAGAGGGAAAGAGAGAGAAAAAGAAAGAAAAAGAAAAATTAATTCAGTAAAAAACATAAAAACAATGTTTTAATAACAGTTCAAAAAATGAAAATGGGCAGTCTGTTCAAAATATACTGAACATACAAGTTGCTGCTCAAAATAATGTTCCTGATTCATAATCATAATTGAGTTTTTTGAATAATGGGAAATATTTATGCCCACTCTCTTAAATTCCAAATATTTCATTTAACCAAATAGCTCTCTTCAAGGCACATGACTAGATTATTCTTAGGAAAAAAATGGGTTGAGAGATCAATCAAAATGCTAACTCCACTCTTCAAACTAATCCTCTGGGATTTATGGTCTCCTTGTCCTCACCTTTAAGGAAGACAGAACTAATTAGCTGTTTTGAAGAACAACCCTATACTAGACACATTGTTGGCTACACTCAAAGTTTTCTTCCTGGCAATTTGGCCACAGGCAATTCCTCACAGATTTCCAAGTGTTGTATCTTGAGACCCTACATTCTTGGCCACAGCGAATAAGACCAAGGATCAACAGCTGGGTCAAAGATAATAGTCTATAGGCCAGAGAGTCCCTGAGATGACTTACATAGGAACTGCCCAAGGACACTCTATGTTGGCCAGTGATGACCCAACGCATTCAGGTACTCTGAGTGTCTGAATGCGAGACCCACAGAAAAGGACGGGGAGTAAAGGGTACAAAAGCTATTTGTAAGCAGCCATGAGGTTAAAGGTAGACAAAGGGAGGTCTACAGCAACAGTAGCAGAAACATCAGTAGTGACGATACAAAGAGGGAAGATGAGCCATAGCTATGGAATCCAGAATACCATTCCACTTTTCCTAGAAGTAGATGCTTCTGTACTAGGCTTCTGTACTTCCCAAGAATACACCCAATAAACCCTCATCACAAAATAGGACCTTGATGCAATCCTGTTCCTTGTAACCCAAAAGAGCCTGTATAAAATACATAAAGTATTTATATATGGCTCTGAACAACTTTAGCTAAAGTTGCTTCTGTTGTTTTATTCAACGTGCAGGCACAAATAGACTTTTCTTTTAAAAAAAATCTGCTTCAGGGGCGCCACGGTGGCTCAGTCGGTTAAGCATCCGACTTCGGCTCAGGTCATGATCTCACGGTCCGTGAGTTCGAGCCCCGCGTCGGGCTCTGGGCTGATGGCTCAGAGCCTGGAGCCTGCTTCCGATTCTGTGTCCCCCTCTCTCTCTGCCCTTCCCCCATTCATGCTCTGTCTCTCTCTGTCCCCAAAATAAATATTAAAAAAAAATTTTTTTTTTTAAAAATTAAAAAAATCTGCTTCTGTATGTTGTACCAAAGTTCAGGAAATCCAGTCTAGCAAGCTAAACTCTGAAAATACATAATAAAAAAACAAATTATCTCTACAGAGTAACAATATTGAGGCCTTAGAGAAATTAAGTCAACCTAAAAATACCTGCATTCAAACAGAGTCTTAAACCCCATACTCCATTAGCAGTAATAACTAAAAGTAAGCCAAAGGCAAACATGTGGTGAACCTTAACCTCTGTTTGAAGGAGAGGGAGGGGGGCGCCTGGGTGGTGCAGTCGGTTAAGCGTCCGACTTCAGCCAGGTCACGATCTCGCGGTCTGTGAGTTCGAGCCCCGCGTCAGGCTCTGGGCTGATGGCTCAGGGCCTGGAGCCTGTTTCCGATTCTGTGTCTCCCTCTCTCTCTGCCCCTCCCCTGTTCATGCTCTGTCTCTCTCTGTCCCAAAAAAATAAATAAACGTTGGAAAAAAAAAAAAAAAAAAATTTGAAGGAGAGGGAGGAAAATAATAGAAAGCTGGAAAATATTCCAGATTGATGTGCAAAGTTAAATCACATAAACATCTGGAGTTCACTTATCTGACAAGGTCAAATTACCTAGGCCCTATATACCATAAGTCAAAGAAGCCACCAAAGACAAATGAAGTCCCATCAAACAGGTTCGGGAGCCAACTTGAAAGGCCAAATATGAAACAATTTGAGCATGAAAAAGAATAATTAATTGCAATGTAATAAAATACATCCGAGGATGTTAAAATGCAGGAGTTCATTATGATACTCAAAAAATAAATATTTTTTAAAAGCTTCATTGGCCAATTTTAGCGGGTGTGTGATAAGCAGAATAATGGTATTCCATAGGTGTCCACACTTTTAATCCTCAGAACCTGTGAATGTGTCAGGATACACAGCAAAGGAGAATTAAGGTAGCAGATGGAATTAGAGTTGCTAATCAAATGACCTTGAAATAAGGATTAGCCTGGATTCTCTGGGTGGGCCGACTGTACTCACATGGGTCCTTAAGTGTGAGAGAAGAAGGCAGAAGAGCCAGAGTCAAATAGTAGTCTGAAGATGCTATGCTGCTGGCTTTGAAGATGGAAGAAGGGGCCACGAGCCAAAGAATATAAGCAGTTTCCAAAAGCTGGACAAGGGAAGGAAACAGACCACCCTTAAAGTCTCCAGAAGGAATACAGACAGCCCCACCGACACCTTGATGTGAACCTAGTGAGAGCCATTCTAGACTTTGGCCTCCAGCAGTGTAAGATAATAAATTCGTGTATGTATGAAGTTGTGTTACCTTGTTACAGCTGAATAGAAAACTAATACTTTAAGAAAACCAAGAGATTATTACCAAAACTATAGAGAATGGGACAGAACCAAACATTTATCCCACCTTACCACTACAACCTCAGGGTAACTAAATAACAGAGGGAAAGTTTTTCTTTATAGAAAAATTCTAGCTAATAAATGAAGATAAAATGATAGTGTATCACCATTTCAAACCCCCTCCCCATAAAACCATGGATTTAGTTGATGATCATTAAATGGCTGTTATAGCCTTTGAGTGAAAAACTGATGGGAGCTCCATAATGGATGAATATCAACATCTAAACTCACTGATCAATTTTCCTGATGAAATGCCACAGATAGTACACAGCATCCACCTATGAAGTATTCTTGTCAAAAAAAAGCAAAAACAAAAACAAACAAAAACAAACCTGAGTCTAACCAAGCCTCTAGGTCTAGCTAAATGGTACAGAAAACACAAGGAACAGAGAAACTGGTTAAATAATATGAAGGGAATTCATTCAGCCAAACCCAGAATGTGAGAAATTCTACAGACCAACAACTACATTCTTCAAGAAATAAAGAAAAAAGAAAAAAGAAAAAAAAAAGGAGAACAGAGATCAAAAAAGACCTGAGAGATATAGTATGCAAATACAACATGTGGACCCTGTTTGGATCGTTATTTGGATAAGACAACTGTAAAAACAGAAACTGAAAAAATACGAATACTGACTGGAATTACTTTTCATGCTTTGCAATGTGGTAATGAAATTGTGGTTATGTATTTTTTAAAATAGAATCCCTATCTTTTAGAGATAAAAAGTAATTATCTGGGAAATAGTCAAGAACTACAAATTAAAAGTCTCCTGCATAGTCAATATAGAGATATTGATGTCCATGCCTTTACTCACAAGGAAAATTTTCATGTCCTCAGTGCAGTTACTTACTTTTATCTTAGACACAATTTTATCACACTTGGATAAGCTGGCTTTCTAAAAGACCTAAAATAAAAATCTGAAGAGGGATGCCTGGGTGGCTCAGTTGGTTAAGGATCCAACTTTGGCTCCGGTCATGATCTCGCAGTTCGTGAGTTCAAGTCCCGCATCAGGCTCTGTGCTGACAGCTCAGAGCCTGAAGCCTGCTTCGGATTCTGTGTCTCCCTCTCTCTTTGCCCTTCCCTCGCTTGCACTCTGTCTCTCTGTCTCTGTGTGTCTCTCTCTCTCTCTCTCAAAAACTAAACATAAAAAATATATATAAAAAAATAAAAATAAATAGAAATAAATCTGAAGGTAAAGTTGAGGGCTCTCAGGGACAGGTACCCTGCCAACAGTCACTTGTCACATGAGAACAAGAAAAGAGGCTGTGAAATCTATTAAAGACAAACATAAGAACTCAAAAAGCATAGCAGTGTAGGGATTCTGATTGCCCAGAGTCCTGCAAACTTAAATTAAAAAGAAGGGCATTATTCTATGTGGCAAAGACAGGTATCTATCCTAGTCTTCCACCTGAATAACAGAATGCCAATTTTAGTTGAGTTTGTCCCCATCTGGAATAAAGGACCTCTTTTGTGTCCAAGTCTCCCTTACAGCTAAATAATTGCCGCCTGTCTGAGTTTTTGCCAATGAGATACAGAGTGCTATGAGGGTCTTTGCACAAAATGCATAATAAAGGGATCTCCCTCAGCCTAGGGAGCCCTCATTTAGCCTCTCCTTCTGACCTGCGCACAAGAACAGACGCGAGTGGGGACCCTAGCAGGGAACACCTTGTAGGCTACTGAAAGACTTCAGCTCTTCCTGTGCATGAGCTAGGACACTGGTGGCAAATTCTGAGAAGAGTGCCATGATCTTTCATTTTAAAAAGATGATGCTTTTGTGTATAGAACAGACTGTCGTGGGGGCAGAGGCAGAAAGCATAGAGAGCACTTAGGAGACTAGCACAGCAGTCCAAGGGACAGATGATGGTGGCTCGGAACAGGATGATAACAGTGGCGATGGTGAGAACAGACCCTGGATACAAGGTAGAGCTAACCCATACCTACTATGAAGACCAAGATGACTCCAGGGTTTCTGACCTGAGCAACTGAGATGAAGCTGTCATTCAGTAAATCGAGAAGCAGTACTACAAATTAATTGATACACTCAGTTGTTAGTTCCTCAGCATAGATGAGCCATATACAGTACAATTCCTCAAAAAAGACAAGGAAAAAGGAAGAGCTGCTAAGACAAATGGTTACTATGAGCAATAGTTTCCCGGATACAACTCAACTGGTTTATCATTTCTCTTGTTCTATTTTATTTTCTTCTCTATTAGCACTAACAGTCAGAAACTTCTATACATGGAAAATATTTTTAAAAGCACTCATTAGGGTTTTTTTTTTTAACGAAAAATGATGACTCACCAACACCAGGCTATAAAACTGCATCGCTTTTCCTTTTATCAATCATCAGGAGATCTGTTAGCTCCTACAACTTGAAGGTTTGATCTATATACACTGAAGTGAGACTTTACCTGGTTTGGCAGGGGCTTTACACCACAGTGCCTGATGAGTATGAAATGTTCGTAAAAAATCCTTCTTCCCGGGTATAATCTTACAGGACCCCAAATTACTACGTAAAGGACATGAACAGCCAGTCACCACGGTTTTCAGTAGGTTCGCCATGTTCATATGAGCTCCCAACTTCCTGAATCCCAAATTTTCTTGAGGGTAAATCACTAAGAAGAAAGAAAATAAAATATTTATATGCCAAGAAAAACATACTTTGTCATTTGAACATCAAAAAATTTTTTTAAAAAATACTAATTCAAAGAGCTTGGAATATAACAGCTGTATGTGGGCATCTACAGTGAATTTTATTTGCCAAGTCCTTTACTTAGAGAAGATGCTTCAAAAGTTTGTTTCCAATTCATATATTTAAAACTCGGAATCCATTCTCCCACTTAAAACTGTGGTTATAAACTCACTATTCAATTCCAAGCCTTGGTCACCTTAATTGATCCTTAATGTAGCAGGGAAGCTAAAAAAGAAAATTGCTATAGAGTCCAATCACATCTTACATGAAAGTGATCTTCTAAGTCTGCATGCGCAGCAAAAATTGCATAGTCACCCTTGGATTTCCCTTAAATTGTCTATAATGCCGTATAGTACAATAGCAACTTGTTTAGCTACAAATGTACAGAAAACACTGGCAACCTATTCAGTGCAGCAAGATGCTTATCCTGTAAGACCCCCTGAATTGAGCCTCAGTGAACATGAGATTCGTGTCTGCCAAGTGCTCATCTCAAGAAAATTAAGCATGTGTGGGATATGACTCCAATTTTAAAAAAGAAGAATGTCAATATCACATAGGTTTGTGCTTGTAGATATGGGTGTAACTAGGAACTCTTCCATCAGTGGTTCTCACAAGCGGCCACTTTGCACCAGCTCTAACTGGGCTGGATGGAGGACCACTGACCTTTGCTGTTACTGACCTAAGCTTCAGTGGCAACCTCCATTGTTCTCCATGGCAGATCCCCAGGGGTGCATGGAAGGCACGCCCACCATCCCCTTGATTCTCAGAGTTCCCCCATCCTTCTTTTTCCTTCAAAATCAGGAAGCAGAAGATTTGGAACTCTCAGTCAAATTCAGCTAACTCCACCAACTACACTTTTAGGCTCCGCCCCATCATGTGGGCCCTCAGGAGGCCCAGCACCCAATCCCAGCAGTTCCATGAACATTCTTCCAGTCTCCAGAGGAAGAAGGGTCTAGTTCACTCAGAGCTGCTGCCACAACTCCCTGAAGCAACTTCTTACAAATACCAGAAAGCAACACGGGGGATGGAAATCCTTAATCCAGATGGTGCTTATTCTTAAAATGACCTTTAATTCAACAAACACATATAGAGGGCTGAGTTTCAGAGTCACAGTCATTAGAAGCATCTGTGGAATCAAACAGGAATAGATCACACGCTCTGAGATAAGAAAAGTCAACAAGTAATAACACTACAGAGTAAGGCAAGTCCAAAGTTCTTTGAGGGATCAAAGGAGATTATGTCCTCCTACAGAGCTCAGAAAAAGAAAAAAAAAAAACACATTTGAGATAGAGAGAGTAATATGAAAAAAGCTAAGGAAGAGGAAGTATGCAAGATGGGTTCAGGCATGCAATCAAAAATATATAATAATGCTTTGCACTTGAACAGGTTTTTAGATTTTCAGTGTTTCCACATATGTCATTTCATTTCAATCCCAAGCACCCCTGAATCCCATAAATATGCTCCTCATTTATTCATGGGTCACTTCTGGGTTGTTCATGGCTGAAAACAGAGAGCAAAAGTTCGAAATTCAGCCACATATTCAAAACAGTCACTGAATCTATGCCAACAACCAAGGGAGATACAAAGATATATAAAAGGTAATTCTTGCCTTGGGGGAGATTTGTCCTACCATTACCAATGACCTAGTCTTATCTCCGCCTCCCCATTCACTCTAGTTTCTCTTCTTAGATCATCCCAGCTCCCCAACAACCACTGTTCTCATGGGGCTGATGAGGTTTACCCAGACCTCATCAGGGAGAGAACAAAGCTAGATATAATAGAGCCCATGTATTGTCTAAGTTGGCCACTCACTCCCTGTTCTACCTGAATCTCTCTGCACCTGTCTGCTCATATATAAAAGCACAAGAAAGTTTGTTTGTGGGGCCCCATTACGCTCTAAAACATTTAAGAATAGATAAGATTTTACAATGTTTTAAAGCAGAAGTCCTGTTTCAGGCCATCTGGAAAAACAGCCCTGCCTACTTGGAAAATGGTAATTTGATGTTGAATAGATCCCTGGCATCAGATGGCAATTAAGGCAGAGGACTTCAGAGGCCAATTTCGCCCCAAAATTCCAATTTATTTAAGTTATAAACATGTAAGACAGGGAACAGAAAGTAGTTTTATTGGTAAGGCACCAATTGGCTCAGTTAAGTGTCTGCCTTCAGCTCAGGTCATGATCTCATGTTCCTTGAGTTCAAACCCCATACTGGGCTCTCTACCGTCAGCACAGAGCATGCTTCAGATCCTCTGTTTCCCCACCCCCCTCCTGTCCCACTCATACTCTATCTTAAAAATAAATTTAAAAAAGGCACCTGGGTGGCTCAGTCAGTTAAGCGTCTGACTTCGGCTCAGGTCATGATCTCACAGCTCATGAGTTTGAGCCAGGTGTCAGGCTTTGTGCTGACAGCTTAGAGCCTGGAGCCTGCTTCAGATTCTGTGTTTCCCTCTTTCTTTGCCCCTCCCCTGCTCACACTGTGTGTCTCTCTCTCCTTCAAAAATAAATAAACATTAAAAAGTAAATAAACAAATAATGTTTAAGAAAGTAGTTTATTGGCAAGAACAGTCCCTATGGCTAAGCCTAAATTAAATACAAATGACCCTGAAATATATTCAGAGAATATTTGAATTTCCCCTATCATTATTTTAAAGCTATTTTATTCATGTGCTTCTATGGCTTTGAAGCAATGGGGGAAAGCTTTACAACTCAAAACTGAAAAAAAAATTTAGTATACCACTCATACAGCAGTGTAATGTAAGCTATTTGGGCAACTATCTCCCCTAATAGGTACTAAAACTCTTGAGGGCAAGCACGTCAGAATGATGACAGCCTAAAGGCTAACAAGGTGAACTGTGGGTTGCAAGCCCTCATTCTGCAATTATTAGCTGTGTCCTTGGCAAGTCAGTCACTTATCTTCTCTGAACCTGATTTTCTCATCTTTAAAATGATAATAGCACCTGTGTTATATAGGGTTGTTGTAAGGAGTAAAAGGACACAATATCTTTATTGCTATTACTACTCAACTTTGGTATTACCTCCGGCCCGGCGCTTTGCACAAAGGAGGAGAACAACAAGTACTTTTTAACTGAATGAATAAATAACTAGGACTAGGTAACCTGAAACCTGCGTGTCTATAAAAACACATTCTCCAGACTTTCAGGAAATTTCCTTCGAAAACGAAATGCTGCGTAGCCTTGCGGAAGATTGATTCCATCAGCAAAGGTAAACAGCTTAGCACACTTGCTGATAAAGTAGTCCTAAACTGTCCATTTAATAAAAAAAAATTTTTAAGCCAGGTTTGCAAATAAAAGGTGTGCAACAGAGAAAAGGGGAATATTTTTTCTTCTTTAATTTTTTTATAGTTTCAGATTTTTACTTAAATTCCTGTTAGTTAACATATAGTGTAATATTAGTTTCAGAAGTAAAATTTAGTGATTCATCACTTACATATAACACCCAGTGCTCACCACAAGTGTCCTCCTTAATCCCCATTACCCATTTAACCCATCCCCCCTCCAGCAAACCTCAGTTTGTTCTCTATAGTTAATAATCCAGTTAAGAAATGGGCAGAAGTGGGACGCATGGGTGGCTCAGTTGGCTAAGGGAGGGACTCTTGGTTTCCGTTCAGGTCATGAGTTGGAGCCCCAGCACGAGATCTGTTTGGGATTCTCTCTCTCTCTCTCTCTCTCTCTCTCTCAAAATAAATAAATAAACATTTAAAAAATGGCAGAAGACATGAACATTTTTAAAGAGGGAAGCACTTTAATAAAAGCATGCAAACAGCATGGGAAGAGACTGTCCTAAAAGACTCCTTATAAAGAGATCGCTTTAGGACTGCCCTGCACCACAGGGCGAATAAAGGACGCCTGCCACCGTAAACAAGTTACGTTTTTAAAGCGAAACATACCAACCAAGGACACAATACCCTACAGAAGCTTAGACTGGCAGGCAGCGTGACCTCGCCCAAACCCACCGGTCCCGCCCCTCCTTGGGCAACTACACTACAGCTTGGCTGGCATCTGCGCGGGACCGCTATTTATAACCTTCCCTGGAGGCCTATTGGCCCCGGTCGCTTTACAGTCATTCCTCCTCCGGGGTTCAGATCAGCTCTGCCCCCACTGCTGTCTCCTCCCGGTCGCCAGCCCGGGCCCCTCTCTCTGCCTGGATGAAGTTTGCTCAGACCACCAACCCTCACAGACATACACACTCACAACTTTCGCTCGCCACCTCCTAAGTCTCCAAACGATCGCCGACCCTGAATTCCCTCAAGGTTCAAGCACAATTTCGGGGCGTCCAGCTACCACCTCTCTGGGCGCACCCTCTATGGAAAGTCCTCTATGACCTCCCCCCCTCCTCCCATTTTGCCGGTCGAAATGACCCCGTAGGACTCCCGCTGTCCTCCCAAAGCTCCAAGACCTGCACCTACACAGCTGCCGCCTCGTTCCCTGCCCTCTGCAAGGACCCAGTTTCCCAACCACCCGCCCGCTCCCTTCCACGTCGCCCCGGCAAAAGACAAGGAATGGGGCCCTCAAGGCACGGTTCTCCTTCCGGACCCCAGCCTCTGGCCTGCGGGCGCCCGGGTGCACCCCACATCCAGGTCCCTACCGACCCCGCCCCCTTCTCCCTGACAGGTCTCCTCCCCTGCGGGGGCCCGGACCATCCCCAACAGCCCCGCGCCCCCTCCCCAGCTGTGCCCCAAACGCGCGCCCGGACTACCCGCGCCGCGCGGCTCACCTTAGCTGGGAGGCAGGGCGGCCGGGCAGCGCGCCGCGAGGGAAGCCGCGCTGGCAGCCCTGGGCTCGGGCCCCGCGGAGCTGCGCCTCCAACCCGGAAGAACAGCCCCAACCCGGCGGCGGCGGAGGCCACGTGACGGCGGCGCAGCCCCCCAACCCCCACCCCAAGCCCCCTCCTCCGCCCGGAGCCCCGTCCCCACCAGGCCCTTCTACCTCCGGGCCCCCGGAGCCTACCGCCCAACCTCGGGACAAGAAAGCGACCGCACCAAACGCCCCCTTAGCGCGCCAAGGCTAGTTACCCCAAAGGGCCCTCCACTCCTGGGTGGCAACCAAAACCTCTTTGTCTTGGGCTCGACCCGAGGCCCCCTGCCCCGCCTCCGCGCCTTCCCTCGGCGCGTCCTTGTCAATCAAACCTGGAGCCCAACGCGGCCGCTGAAGTTTTCAAGGCTACATTTGCTCTCTCCCCTGGAGAGCCAGTTACAATCCCACGTGTGATTTCCTCTCTAGTGTCCCACCAGAGCAAGTAAGAGGGTAATATAATTCCACTTTGGTACCTTTCCTCTAGCACTCTAGGAAAAATCAGAACTTCTGTAACAGAAGAGGACCAAAAGGAAAGTGGGAGGAGGCCAAGGGGTGGTGAAGGGCGGGAATGAGGGCGTTGTTGTTCCTTTTTGCCGGGAGAGGTGGAGTTAAATTCCTCGGAAACGATGTCAAGGCCCGAAAATTAACACACGTCTACGTATTCGTCTTCCCCCGATGGGCCCAGAGAAAGCCGTGTGCTGCTGGTAGTATTAATATCCAACGGCTAGAGAGCGTCTTTGGTGGACCTTAAGTGTCTTGAGAAGGCCTAGATTGACTTCAGCAAAACATGAGCCTATTTGTTCTTTGCGCATAGTTGTTAGTCTGCAGGTGTTTTCTGATTGAAAGTGGGAAGAATAAAATTTACAGTATAAAATGGTTCACTTGCCCAAAGCTGAATCATCATTAAGTGTCAGCATGGTCACTGCATTTTACTTTAAGTGAAATATTTGAGATTGGCAAAACAGATATTCCTTTAGAAAGAAAGAAAGAAAGGAAGAAAGAAAGAAAGAAAGGTCAGAGAAATCCTTCCTTTAAGAACATCTCTTGTGTTTAACCAGCATAAAAGGTCATTCAACTAATGGACTTTCACTGACATCCAGAGGATGTCAAGGGAAAACACTGCCCCTCTGGTGAAAGAGCTCACAGACCGGAAATGACACAAGCCCCATGTTTTAAAAACTATAATAAACTATGATAAATGCAACCATAGAAACAGGTTCCAGATACTGTAGATTCAATGAGGCAGAAGTAACTGATAAGGATTAAAACTAAGCCCCTTTCACGATATATGTAAGTCAAATCATTATGCTATACACCTTAAATATATACAGTACTGTATGTTAATTATATCTTGGGGCGCCCGGGTGGCTCAGTCAGTTGAGTGTCCGACTTTGGCTCGGGTCATGATCTCATGGTTCATGAGTTCAAGCCCCACGTGAGGCTCCGGGCTGACAGCTTGGAGCCTGGAGCCTGCTTCGGATTCTGTGTCTCCCTCTCCCTCCGCCCCTCCACCACTTTCTCTCTCTCTCTCTCTGTGTCAAAAATAAAATAAACATAAAAAAAATTAAAAAGAAAAAAATAATTCTGTCTCAATAAAACTGGGGAGAAAACTAAAACTGGAGGGGAAAAAAAACCACTTGCTTTAAAACCTGAGGGCGGAGTGCCTGGTGGCTCAATCCAATCCTGCTCTTGGTTTTCTGCTCAGGTCATGATCTCCTAGTTTGGTTTGGGAGTTGGAGCCGCCTTGGGCTCCAGGCTGACAATGTGAAACCTGGTTGGAATTCTCTCTTGCTCCATCTATCACTCACTCCCTCTCCCTTGCTTGCACACACTCTCTCTCTCAAAATAAATAAATAAATAAATAAATAAATAAATAAATAAATAAATAAACAAACAAACAAACAAACACTGGGGGCAGGGGTTTGCTGCTTTTCTCTTTCAAGGCTTAAAAATCAGTGGTTCCCAGGGGTGCCTGGGTGGCTCGGTCGGTTGAGCGTCTGACTTCGGCTCAGGTCATGATCTCACGGTCCGTGAGTTTGAGCCCTGCGTCGGGCTCCGTGCTGACAGCTCAGAGCCTGGAGCCTGTTTCAGATTCTGTGTCTCCCTCTCTCTCTGCCCCTCCCCTGTTCATGCTCTGTCTCTCTCTGTCTCAAAAATAAATAAACTTTAAAAAAAATTAAAAAAAAAATCAGTGGTTCCCAGATGGGGACAATTTTATCCCACCATGTCTGGAGACATTTTGATTGTCACAACTGCAAAGGGGAGGCATCTAATGGGTAGAGACCAGGGATGCTGCTAACCACCCTTCATTACACAGGACAGCCCCTTACAACAAAATTATCTGGCCCCAAACATCAATACTGCTAAGACTGAGAAACCTTGGCTTAAATAAATGTTCAATGTGTTATTCAATTTCATCTTCTTATGATTATAGCACATCAATTTCATCTTCTTATGATTACAGCACATTGGAAGAAATCCAAGGAGGACATACCACTTCTCACTTTTTCTATTAAATAGTAAGTATGTGGTAATTTTTTAAATTCATTCTTCTGGGGCGCCTGGGTGGCTCAGTCGGTTAAGTGGCCGACTTCAGCTCAGGTCACGATCTCGCAGTCCGTGAGTTCGAGCCCCGCGTCGGGCTCTGTGCTGACAGCTCAGAGCCTGGTGCCTGTTTCAGATTCTGTGTCTCCCTCTCTCTGACCCTCCCCCATTCATGCTCTGTCTTTCTCTGTCTCAAAAATAAATAAATGTTTAAAAAAAATTTTTTTTTAAATAAAATTCATTCTTCTCATTTATCCAACATAACTTGGGTGCCATTGCTTCAGACGAAAACGTTTGTCATTTGGAAGGTTCTGTTTTAGGCCCTAATCTCCTACAGAATAATTACAAAATATTCCTAGGAGTCCCCAAAGAAAATTGGATTAAGTTCCAAAAGTTTGTAAGTTAGTTGCTTCTGAATCTTAGAAACTGCCTTGTATAAAATTTTTGCAGAGATTTTATATCCCCTGTTAGGTTTTAAGGGCTTTGTCCACTTCGATATCTGCTTCTTCCTCCTTGACTTTCTCCACCTCCAACCCTCATTCAGAAAAGTTTTATGCGTATATATATATATATATATATATATATATATGTATATATGTATGTATATATACATATATGCAAATTTTCATTATAGATTGTTCTATGCTTTTAATACATTAATAATCACTTAATTTAAATTAATAAAAACTTAAATGATAAATATTTAATAAATACTTAATGTAGGGGTGCCCGGGTGGCTCAATTAAGCGACCAACTCTTGATTTTGGCTCAGGTCATGATCTCATGGTCCTGAGATCAAGCCCCATGTTGGGGCTCCAAGCTGGGCAGGGAGCCTGCTTAAGATTCTCCCTCTCTGTCAGCCCCTCCCCTGCTCACACTAAATAAATAAACAAATAAATAAATAAATAAATAAATAAATAAATAACTTAAACTTGGACAATCCAATTTTTTTTTTTTAAGATTTATTTTTACATAATCTCTACACCCAACGTGGGGCTCAAACTCACAATCCTGAGACCAAGAGTCGCATGCTCTACTGACTGAGCCAGCCAGGCTTCCCTGGGTGGATCCAATTTTGAACATTCAAATTTAAACCCCCTGAAATTTAGGAGACGTTGTACCCACAAATGCTTAAAGATAGTATTTACTATCTTTAGTAAATATTTACTGGGACTCTATAGATAGAGTCCTAATCTATCAAAATCAAAAAAGATTACATCTTTAGAAGAGTGTAACACATCATTAGGGTCTGCTTTGAGGCCTCGAGCCAGAGAGGTGCCCAATAGTCAAAAATCAAAATGTAGACTGAGGGGTGCCTGGGTGGCACAGTCGGTTAAGCGTCCGACTTCAGCCAGGTCACGATCTCGCGGTCCGCCAGGTCACGATCTCGCGGTCCGTGAGTTCGAGCCCCGCGTCAGGCTCTGGGCTGATGGCTCAGAGCCTGGAGCCTGTTTCCGATTCTGTGTCTCCCTCTCTCTCTGCCCCTCCCCCGTTCATGCTCTGTCTCTCTCTGTCCCCCAAAAAATAAATAAACGTTGAAAAAAAAAATTCAAAATGTAGACTGAGCCTAAGAAAATCTGTGATCAAAAACCGAATCCTTAAGAGGACATGTTAACAAAACCCTGCATCCAGTTAAAACCTGGCCAGAGAATGGGTCAATTGAATGTGTTTTCATTGTGATTATTATGTTTAACAGTTATTAGTAGTTTATAGTTTCAAGCTTCCCTTTTACAAGTAAATATTAGCAAAGTGAACAACTCCAAAGAGAACGTATTCTTAGACTTCAGGGATATTGAATAATGTAGACACTTGACTGATTTTAAGGAAACCATCACTAACCCCAATCTCAGCCCTTTTCTCCCCGCAAACCAATCAAGATATGTTGATTTTAAGAAACAAATATTGGGGCGCCTGGGTGGCTCAGTCGGTTAAGCATCCGACTTGGCCTCAGGTCATGATCTCACAGCTTGTGAGTTCAAGCCCCACATCAGGCTCTGTGCTGACAGCTCGGAGCCTGGAGCCTGCTTCAGATTCTGTGTCTCCCCCTCTCTCTGCCCCTCCCCGGCTCATGCTCTGTCTCTCTCTGTCTCAAAAATAAATAAAAACATTAAAAAAAATTAAAAGAAACAAACATTAACTGATTAAATTAACTTATACTCTTCCACATTAATTGAAAACAGATCAAGGAGAACTGACCTTAAACAGCTAGGACAAAGCTAAATAATTGGCAGTTTATTTAAGTAAAACCAGTTTGTATTTAGAATTGTTTAGAACTAACTCAGCATACCTTTGTGGATATTCTTCTCCCCATATAGTAAGTGCCAATGATGAAAATCTATGTTTTTTAAAAATATGTAAGAAATTAGGGGTGCCTGGGTGGCTCACTCAGTTACGTGTCTGACTCTTGACTTTGGCTCAGGTCAGAATCTCATGGTTCATAAGTTCCCGACTGACAGTGCAGAGCCTGCTTGGGATTCTCTCTCTCCTTCTCTCTCTGCCCCTCCCCATGCTTGCTTGCATGTGCTCTCTCTCTCTCTCTCTCTCTCTCAAAATAAACTTTTTTTAAAAAAAATCTTATAAAAAATTATTTATCTAATGATATCTTTGGGGGCCCCGGAAAATGGTGAGAGATAGGGCTATATTAGTATCTTAGGGCTGCTATAACGAGTTGCTACAAACTGAGTGGCTTAAAGCAACAGACATGCATTCTCTCAGAATTCTGGAGGCCAGAAGTTTGACATCAAGGTGTCAGCTGAGTTGATTCCTCTAGAGGGTCTGAGGCAGAAACTGTGTCTATCTTCTGGAGAAAGCTTCTGACTTTCAGCAGTCCTTCGGTCCTCCTTGGCTTATAGACACATGACACATGACTCCCAATCTCTGCCTCCTCTTTACATTGCCACCCTCTCTGCATGTCTCTCTGTGCCCAAATCTCCATGTTCTTTCTCTTATAGACACCAATCAGCTATGCCTTGGTGGCTTAGTTGGTTGAGCATCCAACTCATGATTTTGGCTCAGGTCATGATCCCAGAGTCATGGGACTGAGTCCCATGTTGAGCCTGCTTCTCTCCTTCTGCTCCTCTCCCCCACTGGCATGTGCTTTCTCTCTCTCTCTCTGAAAAAAAAAAAAAAAAATTAAAAATTAGAACAAATCAAGTTTCTTTGGGTGTTTCCCTCACCTATAAAAAAAAAAAAGAAATAAAGGACACCAGTAAATGTAATTAAGGTCCACCCTAAATCCAAGATGATTCCATCTCAAGATCCTTAACTAATTACGTCTGCAAAAGCTGTATTTCCAAATAAGGGTGGTGATAAGTTGTGGGGGGACACTATTCAACCCACTGAAGGGGCATTCTGTGTCTTTTTTAATAAATTTTTTCAATGTTTATTTATTTTTGAGAGAGGGGGAGAGAACAAGTGAGGGAGGGGCAGAGAGAGAGGGAGACACAGAATCTGAAGCAGGCTCCAGGCTCTGAGCTGTCAGCACAGAGCCTGACGTGGGACTCAAACCCACGAACTGTAAGATCATGACCTGAGCTGATGTCGGTGCTTAACAGACTGAGCCACCCAGGCTCCCTGCATTCTGTGTTTTTAAGGGTGCTACAATGTAAAGAGGAGTAGTATTTTGTTTTTTGGGTTTTGTTATTAATTTTTTTTTAATGTTTATTTATTTCTGAGACAGAGAGAGATAGAGCATGAGTGGGAGAGGGGCAGGGAGAGGGAGACACAGAATCCGAAGCAGGCTCTAGGCTCTGAGCTGTCAGCACAGACCTCAACACGGGGCTCGAACTCACAAACCATGAGATCATGACCTGAGGCAAAGTCGGATGCTCAACCGACTGAGCCACCCAGGAGCCCCTGTTTTTTGTTTTTTTAAACATAGATAGATTTAACAGTTCTTGAGTTTAAAGTGAAAATCCAGGGGCGCCTGGGTGGCGCAGTCGGTTAAGCGTCCGACTTCAGCCAGGTCACGATCTCGCGGTGCGTGAGTTCGAGCCCCGCGTCGGGCTCTGGGCTGATGGCTCAGAGCCTGGAGCCTGTTTCCGATTCTGTGTCTCCCTCTCTCTCTGCCCCTCCCCCGTTCATGCTCTGTCTCTCTCTGTCCCAAAAATAAATAAACGTTGAAAAAAAAAAAAAAAATTTAAAGTGAAAATCCAAATTATTTGGTGGAAATTCAAATGAAAGTTGTACTGTTATTAATAATTAGAAGAATTTCCTCATATACTTGCTATGTGCTTTTTTTTTTTTTTTTTTTTTTAGTTTTTAAAATTTATTTTTTTTTTGGTAATCTCTACACCCAACATGGGGCCTGAACCCACAACCCCAAGATCAAGAGTCACATGCTCTTCTGACTGAACCAGCCAAGTGCCCCATGTTTTGCCTTCTTAAATGAAAATTCAATGTAACTACATTTTTTCTTCAATTTTTAAAAAGAATTTTTTTACATTTATTTATTTTTGAGAGACAGAGAGAGACAGACCACTTGTCAGGGAGGGATAGAGAGAGAGGGAGACATAGAATCCAAAGCAGGCTCCAGGCTCTGAGCTGTCAGCACAGAGCCTGACACGGGGCTCAAACTCACAAACCGTGAGATCATGACCTGAGCCCAAGTCAGACACTTAACTGACTGAGCCACCCAGGCGCCCCTCCTTCGGTTTTAAAATACATATGAGTATATATTGTCGTCTCAAACTACTAGATTATAAAACTCCACAATAGCAGTTAACTTGTTTATATTTAATTTTAAAAATATTGCATTTTGATGAAAACTCTAGTTCAAATAAACAGTTTTTTTAACACCTTTGTGAAACATGGTCTCTTTGTAGATCTTTTTTTATGCTAGATGTTACCTGTAACAACTAGAATTTCTCACCTTTGCTGGCTGTCAATATACCACTCTCCTATGACCTCCTACTTCTGTAACCATTCATTCTCAGTTCTTTAGCCACTTAAATGTGCCAACATTTCAAATGTTCTCTTGGCTCTCTTTCCTTTTAACTTGAATACTTTCTTCCTGGCAGTCGAATGTCAACTGTGCTATGGCAACTTTGAGCTTAATGTCCAGCCCAAATCTCTCTTCAGCTCCAAACTCATGCAGCCAACTGCTTCGGGTCATTTCCAAGGAGATATCCACAGGTATTTTTTTTTTTTTTAATGTTTATTTATTTTTGAGAGAGAGAGCAAGGGAGGGGCAGAGAAAGAGAGGGACAGAGTATCCAAAGCAGGCTCTGTGCCCAATGCAGAGCTTGAACTCATGAACCGTGAGATCATGACCTGAGACTAAGACAGACGCTCAATCAACTGAGCCACCCGGGCGCCCCTAGCCACAGATATTTTAAAGTCAATGTAAGAAAATCCTCTCTTGCTCCTCTCCTTTTAGCTGTAACAAAATACTTACTGCTTCCTAAATGTACAAAGCTGTTGTACACTGCCCCCCCCCCCCCAGCCATTTTGCATGTGTTTTCTTCACTCTGGAATGCTCTCCGGTTCTCCCTATTCTTTGCAGACTTGTGCTCAGGCTTCTCGCTTCCTCTGTGAAGCATTCCAGGGAGACTTGTTTGTCTTTTCTTTCTCTTGAGCTAGCACAGTGCTTGGCATGGAACAGATGCTAAATAACTATTTTGCAGGTTGTTGTAAAGAGGAGAAAAAACTAGTGTAAAGAAGATAGCTCGGGGTCTGGCATAAAGATTTTCAGAAGTGTGCCCAATTTAATTTTGGCAAAAATGCAAGAGCAATTCAATGGAGGAAAGATAGCCTTTTTAAGAAATGATGTTGAAGTAACTGGACATCCATAGGCAACAAACACTTAGCCTAAATCTAAGTCTCACAGTTTATACAGTAATTCGATCAGAATGGAATACAGACTTAAGTGTAAAATTGTCCCCAGCTAGACCCCAAAACTGGGCCTTCACTGCTCACCTGCTTGTATCTACTAACTTCTGTCTTACATTTTCCTGTAAGCTCTTCTTTCTGGCTTTCCTCTAGACTCAGGCAAATGAAACCAGAAACCACCCCCCCACCACCCCCCACCCCCCCCACCCCCCACCACCCCCCACCCCCCCCCCACCCCCCCACCACCCCCCACCCCCCCCCACACACACACACACACCTTCCCGTGATAGCAACTGCCTGGGCAAAATCTCCCAGCTGGGCCAGACCACCAAGACCAATTGAGCTAAACCTGATTTGTGCCTGTGCAGATGGACCATGGAGTGACCTCTAGAATGACCTACAATTATCTTTACTTCATAGTATTAAAGTCTCTACCTAAGGAGGAGCCTCACATGCAACATATGTATCAGCGTGTTTCCTTAAGGCACACGCATGACCTTATGCCCTCCTTTGTGTAGGATGATGAAGCTTCCTTATCTAAATATTCATCCTAACCCTAAACAAAAAGAACCCATTCACCCTCTCTTGGGTATTCACAGCTTTGGAAACCATTCCCTGTGATCTCCTTATTTGCTACAGATGAAAGTTTCTTTGGGCAACAACTCAACCTGGTGCAATTTCTGACTCACTAAGGAATGAACTCGTGTTTGTTCATTCAACCAAGGCATCTGACTCTTGGTTTCAGCTCAGAGCGTGATCTCACAGTTTGTGGGTTCCAGCCCCAGATCAGGCTCTGCGCTGGTGGCACTGGGGGTGCGGAGCCTGCTTGGGATTCTCTCTGCCCCTCACCCATATGCGCACATGCTCGCTCTCTCTCTCTCTCTCTCTCAAAAATACATGAACATTTTAAAAAAATAAAAATCTTTGGCACTGTGAAAGACCTGATTAACAGAATAAAAAGAAGAGCTACATAATGGGAGAAAATATTTGCAAAACTCCTACCTACAAAGGGCATATATTTAGGATATATAAGGAACTCTCAAAATTCAACAGTTTTTAAAAATCCAAATAGATGGGGCGCCTGGGTGGCGCAGTCGGTTAAGCATCCGACTTCAGCTCAGGTCACGATCTTGCGGTCCGTGAGTTTGAGCCCCGCGTCAGGCTCTGGGCTGATGGCTCAGAGCCTGGAGCCTGTTTCCGATTCTGTGTCTCCCTCTCTCTCTGCCCCTCCCCCGTTCATGCTCTGTCTCTCTCTGTCCCAAAAATAAATAAACGTTGAAAAAAAAAATTAAAAAAAAAAATCCAAATAGAAAATGGGTAGGGGTGCCTGGTTGGCTCAGTTGGAGGAGCATGCGACTCTTGATCTTGGGGTCGTGAGTTCTACCCCCATGTTGGGGACGGAGATTACTTAAATAAACTTTAAAAGAGAGAGAGAGAGAGAGGCACCTGGATGACTCAGTCAGTTGGGCATTTGACTCTTGACTTCAGCTCATGTTGTGATCCCAGGGTCATGGGATTGAGCCCTGCGTTGGGCTCCATGCTCAGTGTGGAGCCTGCCTGAGATTCTCTGTCTCTCCCTCTGCCCCTCTCCCCAACTCATATTGCTTTCTCTCTGTCTCTCAAAATAAAAATAAATAAATAAATAAATAAATAAATAGAAAATGGTCAAAAAGCATATTTCCCTGAAGAGGGTTATAAGCACATAAAAAGATTTTCAATATCATTAGTCATTAAGAAAATGAAAGTTAAGGGTACCTGGGTGGCTCAGTTGGTTGAGTGTCCGACTTTAGTTCAGGTCATGATCTCATGGTTTGAGAGTTTGAGCCCTGCATGGGGCTCTATGCTGACAGCTTGGAGCCTGGAACCTATTTCAGATTCTGTGTCTCCCTCTCTCTGCCTCTCTCTCTCTCTCTCTCTCTCCCCCCCCCCCAAAATAAACATTAAAAAAATTGAAAATGAAAACAGAAAATGAAAATTAGAACTACAATAAGACATTACACATCTGGGGTGCCTGGGTGGCTCAGTCAGTTAAGTGTCAGACTTCAGCTCAGGTCATGATCTCATGGCTCATGGGTTTGCTCCCTGTGTCAGGCTCTGTGCTGACAGCTCAGAGCCTGGAGCCTGCTTGAGATTCTGTCTCCCTCTCTCTGTGCCCCTCCCCTGCCTGCTCTCTGTCTCTCTGTCTCTCTCAAATATAAACATTAAAAAAAAAATTTTAAAGACATGTTACACATCTATAAGAATGTCTACAATAAAAAATAATATCAAATAGCAAATGCTAGCAATGATGAGAAGCTGGATCGCTCACACACTACTGACAGGAATGTAAAATGGAACTTGTAGTCACTCTGGAAAACAGTTCTCTAGTTTCTTTACAAACTAGCCATGCACCTATCCTGTGACCTAGCGATTACACTGGGCATTTGTCCCAGAGAAATGAAAATTTATGTTCACACAAAAACCTATACACATATTTTCATGGTAGCTTTTTTCATAATAGCTCAAAACTGGAAACAACCCAGATGTTCTTCAACAGGTGAATGGTTGAACAGACTGTTGCACAGCTTTACCATGGAATAGTTCTCCAGCAAGGAAAAAGAATGGACCACCAACACATACAATTTTGATGAGTCTCCAGACAATTATGCTGAGAGGGAGAAAAAAGCTGATATCAAGAGATTACATACTGTATGATTCCATTTATATAACATTGGTAAAATAACAAAATTATGGAAATAAAGATCAGATTAGTAGATTCCAGCGTTTAAGGAGGAGATAAGGGTAGATGTGACTAACGAAGGGCAACATGAGGGATCCTTGTGATGATGGAAACGTTCTGTATCTTGACTGTATCAGTGTCAATATCCTGGTTGTGACATTGTACTAGAGTTTTGCAAGATGTTACTGTTGGAGGAAACTAGGTAAAGAGTACTGATGTTCTCTGTATCATGTATGTCTTACAATTGCTTGTGAATCAACAATTATCTCAAAATAAAATACTTATTTTTAAAAATAATCCTGGCAAGTGTGGTAAAACATTAATGAAGAAATCTAAAAGGAGGGTATACAGGCTAGTATGTAAAATTCTTTCAAATTAGCTGTATTATTGAAATTTCTCTTAGTATAATTAGAAAAAATTTAATGCAAACTATTATAATTAGATTGAGGCACTCCTGTAATCTAGAGGATAAAAGTGAAACAGATTCAACTCATTAGTAACATACATTCAATTCATTTTTTTTTTTTTTATATTTATTTTTGAGAAAGAGAGCACAAGACGGGGAGGGGCAGAGAGAGAGAGGGAAGGAGACACAGAATACAAAGCAGGCTCGAGGCTCTGAGCCGTCAGCACAGAGCCCCACACAGGGCTCAAACTCACAAACCATGAGATCGTGACCTGAGCCGAAGTTGGATGCTTAAACAACTAAGCCACCCAGGTGCCCCTCATTTCTTTTTTTATAAGCTATTTTTTTAAGTTTATTTATTTATTTTGATAGAGAGAGAGAGAGAGAGAGAGAGATCACATGCATGAGCGAGGGAGGGCAGAAAGAGAGGGAGGAGAGGATCCCAAGCAGGCTATGCCCTGTCAGCGCAGAGCCCAACTCAGGGCTCTATCCCACGAACCAGAAGATCATGACCTGAGCCAAGATCATGACCTGAGCCGAAATCAAGAGTTGGGATGCTTAACCAACTAAACCGCCCAGGCACCCCATATTCAATTCACTTCTAAGTGCCTCTTTTTCGTGATACAGATTTGTCAAGTGAGTTTACCCACTGCACAAGAAATAAATTTCATGAAATGGTTTTTCAGTAGTGGGGCTTTTTTGAAATAGAGGTAGAAAATGTTGATGGTTCAAGAGACCATGATAAAGTGGGGGGGGGGGGTAATGAAGTTTTTCATCCTCCCCCTACCCCCACTTCATTTTTTTTCAACATTTCCAATATTTATTAGGCCTGCTGATTCTCAAATTTCCCTCTCTACTGCTCTTTTTATTTATATAATGACCAACATATTCTTGGGATCACATTGCTCACTCTACCACTAGGTGATACTTTAGCTATCACATCTCTGTGGTAGATTTTGAATCAAAGACCAATTACAATAATTTATGGCATTAACTCAAACATTTTAAGTAGTTTCAGGGAACAATTCATTTCAGAGCTTAAACTTGGCAGACCTGAAAAGTACCTATAAAATCATAGCGATCATTAAGAATTCTTTGTTTCTTAATATCCATTATGGGCTCAAGAATACCAAAGCATACAGCGTTCCACTTTAGGATACTAAGAATAGTGAAAATCTGTGTCATATGTTACAATTTACATAGTACCTTCACATATGTGATTTCACCTGATCATTTCAATAATTGAAGTAAGTATTGTTCTTCATGTTTTAAGATGAAGAAACTGGTTTGAGGTTAGCTGACCCACCTAAAGTCACATCAAAAAAGAGATCTTGCTGAGACTTGGATGCAGATCTTCTAGTTCAGTGATTCCTGGTAGGGAAGAGCATCCTCTAGGCAGAGGATGCTAAGATAACTGACTGGCCTGTGGGGTGAAGGATAAGGAAGATAAGGAAAACAGGCCCCTTCAGAGAGAGACACATTTCTGTGAACATCAAGAGTCCTTCTTATTAGTACCTCCCAATTCATTTACCTAGATTATAGCTTCTACTCCCTTATTGCGTTTGAAATAAGACCTTCTCACGAAAGCCTTTCCTGACTAACCAAGGTTGAGTAAGATGCCCTCTCATTAAGACCCAAGCTTTGGGGTGACTGGGTGGCTCAGTCAGTTAGGCATCCAACTTCGTCTAGGGTCATGATCTCATGGTTGGTTCTCGTGAGTTCGAGCCCCATGTCAGGCTCTGTGCTGACAGCCTGGAGCCTGCTTCAGATTCTGTGTCTCCCTCTCTCTCTGCCCCTCCCCCCACTTGCTCTCTGTCTCTCTCCCTCAAAAATAAATAAACATTAAAAAAACATTTTTTTTAATTTTAACATAAAATTTTTATGTACTATTGAAACAGAAAGGAGATTTAGCTGACCTTTGAAAAACATAAGGGGTTAGGAGCCCTGGCCTTCTCTCATCCCCCACAGCTGAAAATCTACATATAACTTTTGATGCCCCCAAAACTTATCTAAGAGCCTACTGTTGACCAGAAGCCTTACCAATAACATAAACAGTCAGTTAACATATGTTTTGTATGTTACATGTTTTATATACTATATTCTTAAAGTAAGCTAGAGAAAGGAAATGTTGTTAAGAAAATCATAAGGAAGAGAAAATACATTTATAGTACCATATTACATTTATTGCAAAAAAAATCTGCATGTAAGTGGCCTGTAAAGTTCAAACTCATGTTGTTCAGAGATCAACTGTATGGCTTTTGACCTTATGCCAACAAAAGAGCAGTACATAGACTGTACCAGAGAGATAGGGAAGCAGAACACGTTAGTAGCAAAAGATGTCTTATTTGATATTTATATATTAAACACTCATGTTCCCAATTGTCTTTTGAATGCCAAATTTGGACTCTGAAAATAACATTTCTAGCTATTACATTACCTTGTTGCTAGCCAGCAAGCATTTCAGTTCAATTAGTTGAATTGTGCAATCAGTAGAATATTGCCTGCTGTAATTATTCACCCAGAACTTCCTCTAAAATTTTCAACTCCTATCTCATGCTCTGACCACCACATTCTTCCTTTCCAGCTCCCCTATTTCTGACACTTGATTCCTTTTTCTTCCAAGCTATCATCTTATCTTTCATCTTCAATCCTCTCTCTATCTAGTTTAAGCCACGAGCAACCTCTCAGCCCCTTCTGACTTTACTGTTCTGCCTCAACTGCATAATGAAATTTCACTCCCACTAACAGGCTTCTCAATTCTTACATCAGGTTGCCAAGGGTTGCTAGAGGAAAATCACAAAATTGTTCAGAGCATTGCCCCTGCAAATCTCTGGTCTCCGACCTCAGCTGGACTTTGTGCAGCACCCAGCGGTTCTCCTGTGAACTGACCCCCTTCCTAAGCAGCTTCCTCGCCCAGAGCACCACGTGCAAGCATTGCCACTTTCCTCAAACTCCCTCTTTTTATGTCTCCCACCCTCACAGTAAAGACAGTTCCTCCCCTTTTTACTGAGAACATGGAGATCGTGTTAAGTTTCCAGCACCCTCCCTCTCCTGCAATTTCTCTGCATCTGCTTCCGTTTCTTAGTGAAATAGCTTTCCCCCATCATAAGTTATTTCTGCCACCTAGACTCTGAATTTGTGACCTGCCTCCTCCTCTAGTCCTTTAGTCTCTCAGTTTCCTTCTTTTCCCCTGATGTTTTCCTTTCCCTCATTGCCTTTAGCTAACAAATGCATTTTTCTCCCATCTTAAAACAAAACAAAACAAAAAAAAAAACACCACTGTAATGGCAACACAACATCTTTAATACACTTGCCTTACAAACTTGCCATGTCTCTCCCATTTATTTTACTGTCAAGTTTAGAGCTGTCAATACTTCCTAATACTGACAACTGTTTGCACCCAAATCACTCATAAATCTCTATTATTTCATTTGCTAATATCATGAGAATACCTATTTGTTAATTTACAGTGAGCAGTATAACTCAAAGAGAATAGAATCTTTGCATCTCTGTGACCCGCTTATTCTAGAGATAAAATGTAGTTTTGTTTCAGCGTGTGGACTCTGGACTTAACGGAACTGGGTTGCTGACTATTTATGTGATCTTAGGCAAATTAATTAACTTCGCTGAATCTCAGCGCTTTCATCTATAACATGAGGTAAATAGTAAATAATAGTACGTACTTCACAGGGCTGTTTGGAAATTAAATGAGGCAATTAAGTGAGATAACCCATGTGTTTACTTGGAACACAGTAAGTGCTAAATATTAGCTATTATTGTTGTTATTGTTGTTCTCAAAGTGCAAATTTAGGCAAATTATAACTGGAAGATCGGTGGGTGAAGGAGGACTTGGTTCCCAGAGGTGGCTGTCGTTCAAGCGTCTAGTGGCATCAGGCAGTAGGTACCTGCCAAGGCAAGTAGACTGCTCCAGCTCAGAGAAGGTGCACTTTCACAGATTCTTTTCTCCTTCTTATTTTTGAGAGAGAGAGAGAGAGAGAGAGAGAGAGAGCAGGAGAGAGGGGCAGAGGGAGAGAGAGAATCTAAAGCAGGCTCCAGGCTCAGCGCAGAATGGAACTCAGGGCTTGATCTCACACCCCTGGGATCATGACCTGAGATGAAAGCAAGAGTCGAACACTCAAGCAACTGAGCCACCCAGGCACCCCTAGATTCTTTATAATCCTACTTTTATTTGACCTCTCTAACGTACAGCACTCTTGGGTTCTCCCTTTCTAACATCGCTGCTGGCTTCTCTCGGTTTCAGTCCTATGTAAACACAGTAAACAGATTCCTCTTCTTCAACCCAGCCATTGAATTTGCACTTCTCTTTCTTCTTTGGCCTCTTTCCACTTTCTCCCAAGTAATCTCATTTCTCCTGTGGCTTCAGTTATCAAATATCTAACTGTAGACAACATTCCTCTGAAATCTAACTCCATTTTTTTTTTTTTACCTGTCCACTGAACAATTCCACTCAGATGCTCCAAGTGCCAAATGAAATGTCCAAAATAAAGCTAGTGAGAGTCCCCTCTTTCGCTGAACCTGCTCCCCTCTGGGACACCCACTCTTGGAGAATGATGTACTAAAGCCAGAATCCTGGGAGTCAATCTTATCTCCAGCTTCTCAGTAAGCCCCACATACAACTGTCAATTTCTTCGGAAACATTTCTTGAATTTGGCCCTTCTCTCCAAGCCCACGACCACTACCTTAGTCACCATTATTATTTCCCTCTGGAATTTCTGCTACAGCCATCACAGGTCTTCCTGCTTCTAGTCTCAGACACCTCACAGCTACTGATCTCATACCGCTGCTTATCCTCAGCACTAGAACAGTGTCTGGCACAGAGCAGACATGCAATAAATATTTACTGAATGAATTTACTGAATTCCTGCCCTCATGGAGTTTACAGTCCAGCTAAGAGATCATCATTAAACGAGTAACCACAGCAGACATTGGGGAGATCCCAAGCAGCATTCCTAGCACTCAAAGATGGATTGGAGCCTTGATCCAGGAGTCAAGTGTTGACTGGCTGGGGCTACATTTCATAGAAGGCCCAAGAGACTAGGAGAGAAAGATAATTTACACAAATGAAACCCAAGAGAATAAACATGCCAGCTAATTTTTCTCTCTCTTAATGATGGCCCCACTAATTTATGGTATGTATGTTGCCATGATAATGTGGGTGGGGAACTGAACTAACTAGGGAAGTATAGGGAGTGATAGAATAAGAGGAAATACGATTTATTTCTGTGTTCCGTTTTTAAAACTTTTTATTTAGAGATAATTTAGATTTACAGGCAGTTATAAGAAATAATATGGAGAGATCTTATTTACCCTTCACCCAGTTTCCCTCAATGGTAATGTCTTGTATAACTATGCATAAGTATAATACAATATCACAACCAGGAAATTGACAATATGCCCACCTTAGTTTTACATGCACTCATCCGTGCGTGTGTTTACACAAGCATATATGCATTTAGTTCTATGCAGTTTTATCACATGTGTAGATTTGGGTGAGCATCGCCACAGTCAAGAACAAAATAGTTCCATTACAATGATTCCTCATACTACTTACCCTTTTAATGTTTGTTTTAAGTTTATTTATTTTGAGAGACAGCGAGGGGGGGGGAGGGGAGAGAGAGAGGGAGAAAGAGAGGATCCTAAGCAGGTTCTTCACTGCCAGTTGTGGGACTTGAACTCATGAACCGTGAGATCATGACTTGAACCAAAATCAAGAGTTGGACACTTAACCAACTGAGTCACTCAGGTGTGCCTAATGTCTATTTCTGAGAGAGAGAGAGAGAGAGAGAGAGAGAGAGAGAGAGAGAGACAGGCAGAGAATCTGAAGCAGGCTCCGTGCTGTCAGTGCAAAGCCTGACATGGGGCTCGAACCCAGGAACCATGAGATCATGACCTAAGCCAAAGTCAGACACTCAACCAACTGAGTCACCCAGGTGCCCCAGTAGCCACCCTTTTAATAGTCACACTGCTTCCCCCTAGACCCCAGCCTTTCCCTAATCCCTGGAAACCACTAAGCTATTTTCCAACTTTATGATTTTGTCATTTCAAGGTTGTCTAAATGGAATCACAAAATAGCCTTTGGAGATTGGCTCTTTTTTTTTTTTTCACTCAGTATAATTCCTGTGAGAGCCATCAAAATTGTTGTGTCTCAGTAGTTGTCCTTTTTCTTGCTGAGTAGTATTCTATGCATCACAGTTTAACCATTCATCCATTAAAGAACACGTAGGTTGTTTCCAGCTTGGGGATGGTATGAATGAAGCTGTGATTAAAATTTGGGTACAGGCTTTGTGTGAACATAAATCTTCATTTCTTTGGGATAAGTGCCTAGTTTGAGCTGCTTTAACAAAAGACCACAGACTGGGTGGACTAAACAATAAATTTGTTTCTCACAGTTTTGGAGACTGGGAAGTCCAAGATCAGGGTGCCAGCAGGGTCAGGTTTGGGTGAGAGCCCTCTTTCTGGTTTGCAGATGGCCATCTTTTTGCTGTGTCCTCACATGGTGCAGAGAGAGTGATCTCTGATCTCTTCCTCTTCTTATGAGGGCAAGAGGCCCATTATGGAGGCTATCATCATGGCCTCATCCAAACCTAATTACCTCCACATATCATCGTAATGGGGATTATAGCTTTCACATATGAATTTGGAGGAGACACAAACATTTATAGCATTCTGCCCCTGCCCCCCCCCAAAATTCATGCCTTTCTGACATGCAAAATACATTCACTCCATCCCAAGAACCCCAAAAGTATTAACTCATTCCAGCACCAAGTTTAAAATCTAAAGTCCAAAATCTCATCTGTATGTTACCTAAATCAGGGGCTTCTGGGTGGCTCAGGTCATGATGCCACAGTTTGTGAGTTTGAACCCTGTATCGGGCTTTCTGCTGTCAGCACAAAACCCGCTTTGGATCCTCTGTCTCCCTCTCGCTCTCTGCCCCTCCCCGACTTGCACTCTCTCTCTCTAAAAAATAAATAAATAAACATTAAAAAAAAAATTCCTCTAAATCAGATATGGATGGGGGCACCTGGGTGGCTCAGTCAGTTCAATGTCTGACTCAGATCAAGATCTCAGGGTTGTGAGTTCAAGCCCCATGCATGGAGTCTGCTTAAATCAGATATGGATGAGATCTGAGGTACAATTCATCCTGAGGCAAAATTCCTCTCCAGCTACGAAGCTGTGAAACCAGTCATATGCTTCCAAAATACAATGATGGGGCAGGCATCGGACAAACATTCCCATTCCAAAAAGGAAATAGAAAAGAAGGGGTAACAGATCCCAAGCAAATCTCAAACCTACTAGCAGGCAAATTCCATGATATCTTAATACTCAAAACCAATCCTTGGATTTGTCTCACATGATTATAGAGGCTGAAAAGTCCCATGGTTTGTTGTTTGCAAGCTGGGGAGCCAGGAAAGCTAGTGGCATAGTTCCAGTCTAAGTCTGAAGGCCTGAAAACCAGAGCACCACTAATGGTGTCTCAGTCCAAGGCCAGACCAATGTCCTAGCCCAAGCAATCAGTCAGGGAAATGGAATTCTTCCTTCTTCCTCCTTTTTGCTCTCTTTAGGCCCTCAATGGTTAAGATGACACTTTGGGAAGAGCCATCAGCTTTACTCAGTCTACTGATGTGAATGCTAATCTCTTCCAGGAGCACCCTTAGAGACATGCTCAGAAATAATGTTTAGCCAGTTACTTGGGCATCCCATGGACCAAACTGACACATAAAGTTAACCATCACAAATACCCAGGAGTGCAAATTCTGGGTAATATGGTAGTCATATATATAACTTTTAAGGAAATTGCCAAACTAGTTTCTAGAATGATTATACCATTTTACATTTCCACCAACAAGTGACTCAGTTTCTAGTTTCTCTACATTCTCTCAAGCATTTGGTGTTGTCACTATTTTCTTCTTTTGCCATTGTGCTGTGTAGGTAGTGAAATCTCATTGGGGTTTTAATTTTCATCTACCTAATAGCTAATGATGTTGAACATTTTTCCCCCATGGGCTTAAATGCCATCTGTACATTCTCTTCAGTGAAATGTCTGTTTTGTCCGCTCCCTAAGTGGATTATTCTTTCACAGTTGGGTTTTGAGAGTTCTTCATATATTCTAGATACAGGTCTTTTGTCAGTATATGGTTGTAAATATCTTCTCCTATTTAAATTTTTATGAAAACTTTCTCCTATTAGCTGGACTTGAAAGGCTGCACTGTCTACTCCCATATGGTCCAATGGGGATTTTGAAGCCATTAAGTGCTACTGGTTTCTGAAAAACAATCTTTTCTTTTTTAAAGCATTCATCTTTTATCTTAAATCTCTCAAGAACTAGCAAAGAAAACCAGTCTTTTCATCATCACTATACTGGTAACACAGGAAAGGAAAAGCTGTATTGCAGGTGATTCCCATCACTGTTAAAAGCCTTTATGTACCAAGTACTGGGCTAAGATCTAAGGGTGTAGAGATGAAAGGTGGCCTCTGGTTGGGGTGCCTGGATGGCTTAGTGGGTAGAACGTACAACTCTTGATCTTGGGGTTGTGAGCTCAAGCCCCATGTTGGGTGCGTAGTTTACTTAAAAAAAAAAAAAGTGTCCTCTGACTTCAGAAGTAGTTTAGTGAAGAGGACAGTTAAATAGACCAAACAGTAAAAATCCAGCATACTAAGTGCCAAGATACAGTTTTTCCAAGATACAACTATCATAAGGGAAGCATCTAAGATTAGACAGCTTGGGGAAGTCTTCCGGAAAAGTTCTTTCAAACCCAGCTTAAGGAAACAAATTCTTTCCATATTTTACAGCAGGTCCTTTTCCCAGATTTACAACATATTTTCCAGCCTTTCCAAATGTAGCCCTACCTTCATAAATCAATAAGAAAGGCATAAGTGTGGAGAAGGAGCATTTCTGATGATTCTCTCCAGAGAGTCCTACCTGGTGCTCATGTTTGTGTGTGTGTGGCCTCTTGGCATTTTTTAAAAAAGTAGTCTCTCCTCCCAATGTACGGCTCAAACTTGCAACCCCAAGATCAAGAGTTGCAAGCTTTATAAGTGAAATTAGTCAGAGAAAGACAAAAATCAATATGACTTCACTCATATGAGGACTTTAAGAGACAAAACAGATGAGCATAAGGGAAGGGAAACAAAAATAATATAAAAACAGGGAGGGGGACAAAACAGAAGAGACTCAAAAATATGGAGAACAAACTGAGGGTTACTGGAGGAGTTGTGGGAAGGAGGGATGGGCTAAATGGATAAGGAGCACTAAGGAATCTACTCCTGAAATCATTGTTGCACTACATGCTAACTAATTTGTATGTAAATTTAAAAAAATTAAAATGAAATTTAAAGAAAAGTTTCTAAAATAGGAAAAAACAAACAAAAAAAAGAGTTGCAAGCTTTACCAACTGAGCCAGCCAGGTGCCCCTGGCCTCTTGGCATTTTGCATTACCTACCACCTGCCACTTAGTCCTATAACAGTCCCCAGATGGATATAGTCCTTGTAGTATCTTGGCACCTTTTCTGTAAAATGTGGGTAATTGGAATGGCTGTCTCATAGGATGTGAGGATTAAATAAAATGATAAAAGTAAAGCTCTTGAAACAATGGCTGGCACATACTAAATATTAACTATTGTTATTGTGATGAAGCTAAATCCATCCCTGTTATCTCTAAGTCTACCTTTCACATCTCATAAGAATAGGGGTAAAGTTACATAACAGTAAATAGGGAGAAGGCACAGGATAACATCTCAATTAAAGATACCCTGTAAAGATACCCTGATGTCTCCACAGATGCATAGTAGCCTTAGTCTCAGATAAGAATGTCTCAGGTGTAAAGAAAGTGCTAGCCATCATCAAAGTTCCTAGGGGAACAAAAGGGTAATGAATGTGAACAAAAGCCTGGCACAGGTCGAGGGTATCTACCTAATGGAACATTAGGATAACTCACTCTCACTGTTTTGGAATATACAGTTTGTGAGTCCTTCCTGAAGAACAGAAAAGTAAGAAGTGACTGACCGCTACATAAAAGAATGGACTTCAATGTCCCCATCGAATTTTTACACTGTTGTCTTGTGTTTGTAATAAATACTCAGGGCTACAACATACTTATTATTTTAAAGATGAGGAAAATGAGGCTCAGAGAAGCTAAATCCCTGGCTTACCTAGGATCACACAGGCTTTAAGGGTCAAGGCCAGGATCTAAGCCAAGCTCTGGTCCACTTTGAATCCTACATTTTTCACCACACCAAAGAACCTTACTTTTTGTTGGCTTCCTTCCCTTCAATTTTTGCCAACAATCAACAGCATGAATCATTTATTTAGGATTGCCGTAATTAAAGCCATTCTTCTCACTCATTTAGGTGAAGCTGTTAATATTGTTTTTATTAGTAAGAAGAGAAAATGGTTAACATGAGTTTTGTTCCTAACTGAAATGATTCTCAAGATGACAAGATTGAAAAACATTAAACCTGACTTAATATAAAGGGCTACAATCAGAGTTTGTGAGGATATTTCAGTATAACAGTAAAGAAATGAATTTTTTCTCCTTTTCATTACTTACATTCATTCTTCATTTGGCTGTCACAGCACCAGACCTGACAAAAACAATAATTTACACATAAGTAATGTCTAGAACTTTGCTGTGCAATGCGGTAGCCACTAGCCACATGTACCTATTGAACACCTGAAATGTGCCAATCCCAACGGAGACGTGCTGCAAGTATAAAATACACATTGTGTTTTAATTAGTACGAGAAAAGGGAAAACATCTCATTAACATTTTTTGTATTAGTTACATGTTGAAATACCATTTTGGATATATTCGGTAAAGTAAAATAGATTAAAATAATTCCACCTGTTTTTTTTTTTTTTTTTTACTCGTTAATGTGGCTTCTAGAAAATTTGTAATTACATAAGTAGCTTCCGTTTGTGCTCGCGCTATATTTTTATTGGACGGTACTGGTAGACGACGAAAAAGAGGGTAATTTCATTGAAAGGTAGTGCATTTTGTAAACATTTCCGGACGGGAAGAGAAAAGAGAGAAGACTGAAGCCTGGGCACAGTAGGTAGGACCTACTCTGATAACTACCTTATGTGAATTGAAAGGGGCGGGGGAGAGAGGTGCATTTTGATTGCGTTCCCCCCTCCCTCCCCCGCGGCCGACCAGACAGGTGGCGGAGCTTCTCCCGCAGCGGTCCTTCCGGGCCAGTCCTCGGGCCGGCCGGCTCCGGGTCATTGAACACACCTGCGCGCCCACGGAGGTGCGCGTCCGCGAACCCTGGCGCTGCCTCCACGCCCCCTCCCCCCGTATTTTTATTTTCCTGGCATCAACCGTCAGTCTCGCACTTCTCTACCGAGAGGCACCGCGTAGGTAAGGCCTGCCTGGGGTGAGCACCCCTCTCTGCTCTCGGCCCGCCCCGGGGGGTGGGCCGAGATGCCCTCGCCCGGTCCCCGCGTCGGGCAGGGCTGTCCGGCGGCCGGGAAGCCACTGGCCGAGCGGCCTGCTGGGCCGCGGCACCCAGCCCGCCACGAACCGCAGCAGACGCGGAGGACGCGCCCGGGGCCTCCGGGCCGCGGGGGGCCGCTGTGACCCGCCTTCGCCCCCGCCGCGCCGAAGGCGGGGGAGCCGGGTTTGGGGGAGAAGCGAAAAGCGGAGGGCAGCCGCGGGGGGCGGGTGCTCTGGAGCGGCGGGTTCGGCGGGTGCTCCGGCTGCGGTCCGCTCCGCCCGAGGCGCCAAGGAACCGCGCAGGGGCCCGCAGCCCTCCTCCTCCATGAGGCCCGAGTGAGCGCGGCGGCGAGAGCCGGCCCGCGGCGCCTCCCCCCCCGCGTCCTCTCCCGAGCGCAGCGGCAGCGGCCCCCGGCGGCGGAGGAGGAGGAGCATGTCGGACGGTTTCGATCGGGCCCCAGGTGCTGGTCGGGGCCGGAGCCGGGGCCTGGGCCGCGGAGGGGGCGGGCCTGAGGGCGGCGGTTTCCCGAACGGAGCGGGGGCTGCTGAGCGGCCGCGGCACCAGCCGCCGCCGCAGCCCAAAGCCCCGGGCTTCCTGCAGCCGCCGCCGCTGCGCCAGCCCAGGACGGCCCCGCCGCCAGGGGCCCAGTGCGAGGTCCCCGCCGGCCCCCAGAGGCCTCCCCGGCCCGGGGCGCTCCCAGGTACGGAGCCGCTCTAGGGGACCCTGTCCTCCTGGGCCAACGCTTCCCCACGGCCCTTGGCGCGCGGCAAGGCCGGCGCTCTTTTTCCTTCTACCCCCCCCCAACCCCCCCGTTCCCCGAAAGCGTTCCCCGAGGGGCCCGGTTGCTCCGGGGTGGGGACGGGCCCGGAACGGGGTTTGGAAGGTGGCTGCCGGAATCCTTTGTGCGCCCCGGCTGGGGGGAGGGGCCCAATGCGCGGTCTCTGAGTTCTGCCGTCCGGGGAGGAAGTAAAAATCGCCTCCCCCTTCCCAGCCTTGGAAAGGGAGACCTTAAGCGTGCAACCACCTCTTTTAACTCCTTAAAAACGAAAAAAGGAAAAAGAAAGCTCTCGAGCATTCATTTAGGAGTCAGGTATGGCCATAAATGAGCTAAAGCAGCCTATTGTTCCTTTTTTCAGGCTTTCTGTATATATCCTGGCGATAACCTTAATATTCGTGACAGTTCTTGTTTAACTCTTAAAAAACCAGTCCTTCTCCTGTGGCTTTTCAGCAGATAGTAAGTTGCTATACAAAGGAATGAACGCATCTAACACCCCGTTTTTCCTTTCTCAGAGCAAACGAGGCCCCTGAGAGCTCCACCTAGTTCACAGGATAATATCCCACAGCAGAACTTGGAGTCAGCAATGGCTAAACCCCAGGTGGTTGTAGCTCCTGTATTAATGTCTAAGCTGTCTGTGAACGCTCCTGAATTTTATCCATCAGGTTATTCTTCTAATTATACAGTAAGTATGCCTTTTTACTACAATTCTGGATTAATATTACTGGAATAACGAGATTATTACTTCATGTCATTAATCGGTATGCTGGAACTTTCTACTACACATAAAAACGTCATGAATTCTTTACACTCTTGAAGAAACCAGACAGATTCAGGAATATGTTTTGTGGTTTGTGATGTTGAAAATATCCATGTAAATTGAGAGTAGACCTTTTTGTCTTTTTTCACTGTATTCCCGGTATCTATAGAGTATTTCTAGCCTAGTAAAGGATATACTTAGGGCACTTTCAATATATAAAACTAAAATTTGTGTCCAGGGCCACCTGGGTGGCTCAGTGGGTTAAGCCTCCGACTTCTGCTCAGGTCATGCTCTCAGGTTAGTGAGTTGGAGCCCCTGATGGGGTTCTCCCTGCTGTCAGCACAGAGCTGGCTTCCCATCCTCTGTCCCCCCCCCCCCCCCCCCCAGCCCTGCTTCTGTGCACTCACACTTTCTCTGGTTCTATTTCAAAAATAAACATTAAATTTTAAAAAAAACTACATTAAAAAAATAACAAAATTTGTGTCCAGACTAAGTGGATGATCTATAGAATAATGGCCTGGCAAAGCTGATTTTAAATTGGATTTCAGCAAGATAACTGAATATTCATTGGTACTTTTAGAGTAAATTAAACCATAGTTATGCTGCGGACTAATTTGAGGTAAGTTTTTTAATGTTACACATCTGGACTCTGTTATGTTAAAACAAGTGTTTCTGGTTGTAATCAAAGAAACGTAGGAGGTTTTGATAAAGTGTTTACACAAGTGTGAAGAACTTTTAAACTTACAGGTTCATTTTTGTCAATAACTTAATAAACTGAACTCCTTTTAAGTGGGAGAAAACACAACACAATTTGGAATATGTCCCGGGTAAATGCATAGCAATTGATTGTAGATAAGTGGGGCAGGAACCATTAGAGGGTTAAAATGATAATACTTTAGGGGCGCCTGGGTGGCGCAGTCGGTTAAGCGTCCGACTTCAGCCAGGTCACGATCTCGCGGTTCGTGAGTTCGAGCCCCGCGTCGGGCTCTGGGCTGATGGCTCAGAGCCTGGAGCCTGTTTCCGATTCTGTGTCTCCCTCTCTCTCTGCCCCTCCCCCGTTCATGCTCTGTCTCTCTCTGTCCCAAAAATAAATAAACGTTGAAAAAAAAAAAAAATGATAATACTTTAGCACAGAAGTCTTCTCTTTCCTAATTTCTTAGTTTTACTGACATTTAACCCAATAGTGTACATAAAGGTTAGCTCAAAGTTTTACAAAATGAACACTTAAGTAACCAGTGTCCAAACCAAAAAAAGGAACATTAACAAAGCTCCTTATGTGTTCTCCTAATCATTACTGCTCTCCAGGTTAACTACTATTTTGATTTACAAGTTTTGCCTGTTTTCAAAGTTTATATAAAAGGACTCATACAGAATATATTTTTTTCACTTTTTTTGACATTCAAATTAATCCATGTTTTAGCTTATAATTGAAGGTGACTTAATCTAGCATTCCATTGTGAGAATATACCACAGTCCCATCTTGTCTGTTTTTGTTTTAACATTTTTCCCCTTTGTCTCCTCTAAAATTGTTTTTTAATCTGAAGGAGGCTTCACGCCTAGCGTGGGGCTTGAACTCATGACCCTGAGATCAAGCGTTGCATGCTCTACCAACTGAGTCAGCCAGGCAACTGTTTCCCTTTGTCTCTTGATAAACATTTGATTGTTTCCACTTTGGGGCTATTATAAATAGGGCTGCTATTCTACCTATGGGTACGTACCTAGGAGTGGAATTGCAGGCACATAGGGTGGTCAACTCATTTTTTCCCCCCAAAGGTTTTAAGTAATCTCTACACCCAGCATAGGGCTTGAAGTCCACATCAAGATCAAGAGTTTTATGCTCTACCAACAGAACCACCCAGTTGCACCGGTAGCCAACTTTAATGGAGATTGCCAAATAGTTTTCCAAGAGAATGTTCCAATGTACACTCTGAGTAGTATGTAATTTCCACTTACTCTGCTTCCTTGTCAGTATTTGGAAATTTCTGTTTTTAAGTTTAGCCATTCTGGTGGGTATGTGGTATTTACTTGTGTTTTTTTTTTTTATTAAATTTTAATGTTTGCTTATTTTTGAGGGAGAAACTGTGTGAGTAGGGGAGGGGCAGAGAGAGAGAGAGGGGCACAGAACTTGAAGCAGGCTCCAGGCTCCACACTGTCAGCACAGAGCCTGATGTGGGCCTCTTACAAACTATGAGATCATAACCTGAGCCGAAGTTGGATGCTTAACCCACTGAGCCATCCAGGCGCCCCACTACTTGTGGTTTTAATTTGTGTTTACCTGATAACTAATGATGGCACACCTATTTTGTTGCTTCTTGGGTGGGGGGCAGTGCTTTCCTTCCATATTTGATAGAAAAGGTATGGAAAAACTGTACCCCATGTTTTAGAAACTCCATGCATCTTAGACTGCCGTAGGAAAAAGCTTTGGTGGGCATCTGGATGACTTGGTCAGTTGAACGTCTGACTCTTTGATTTCGGCTCAGGTCGTGATCACATGGTTCATGAGTTCGGGTGCCACATGGGCTCTTGGCTGACAGCAAGGGGCTTGCTTCAGATTCTCCCTCTTTCTCTGCCCCTCCTCCACTTACACTCACTCGCTCACGTGTGCACGCTCACATGCTCTCTCTGAAGATAAATAAACTTAAAAAACAAAAAAAAAGCTTTGTGGCTGGGAAGGGGAAAGGATAGGCATTCAGAAAGAGCAGTTGATTTGATGTCAGTCATGTAAAATAGAAGCGAGGACAGCTTGGATTCTTGCCAAAAAGTTGTATTTGGCTCGGAGAGGAAAAGAACCATTGGAGAGCTGTGAGTAGTTGAATTAACTCTTGAAGAGCACTTTCAGACAGCCACAAACTGTTTCCCGTTTGTCTCCCTGTTGGGCCATTTTATGATAGGGATGTGTTTTGTGTTTTTGTTTTTTGTTTTTTCCAGAGTTCTGTACCAACTAGTTTACATAGTTCAGGTGACTCCTGGGCTACAGAGCTATGTTGGTCCACTTATTTTGAGCCATTGTCCTCTGTTAGGCACTCCTTGACATCTTCTATTAGATTAGTTTCTTCTATGCTCAGTTGGCCAGAACAGATTGCAAACCAGAAGCCCATGCCTCGTGTGTGGCCTGCAGGTGTGTCGTCTTTGGCCCTCATTGTTTTTCCTTTTTTTTTTTTTTAAAGGCCTGTTTAATAACCAACCAGTACTTAAATTAGATGTTGCAAATCTAAATTTTCTGGTTTCTCTTAAAATCATAAGATGGGGTTGTACCGGACTGTTAACTTTGCTAGAGCAAAAAATTATCTGCAGCTGAATGGAGGCAGCCACCTTAGATGGAATACATGACCTCTAATTGCTCATTGGCTTGCCTCATTTGTTTGTAATCTGTCTCTATTCTATAATCATTCAAGATTGCTACCCCTGCTCTGGTGCATTCTCTAGTCTTCCTCATTTACGCTTTTACCCTCTATCAAAGGTAAGTGTTTTTCTCTGTCCACTTAGTCACAGAATGGCAGTATCGTTGGTTTTTCCCTGACTCTTAGGATAGGGTCTTGTGACAGATAACAGTAGCCATAATCCAAAGTTAGTTATATTCACTCACTCATTCAACAGATAGTTGGATTCTTTTTTTTTTTTTTTTTTTAATTTTTTTTTTTCCAACGTTTATTTATTTTTTTTGGGACAGAGAGAGACAGAGCATGAACGGGGGAGGGGCAGAGAGAGGGAGACACAGAATCGGAAACAGGCTCCAGGCTCTGAGCCATCAGCCCAGAGCCCGACGCGAGGCTCGAACTCACGGACCGCGAGATCGTGACCTGGCTGAAGTCGGACGCTTAACCAACTGCGCCACCCAGGCGCCCCCAGATAGTTGGATTCTTACTGTGAGTCAAGCACTGGGGATACAGCAGTGAACAAAATAAAAGTGCCTTAAGTCTGCTTTGATATGCATGAAAATCTGGGTATCTTTGAACTGGATCTGTTCTCAAGTATTCATACTTTTTTCTGAAAGCCTTTATGATAGTTGCTTGTGCTTTCTCAACCCTGCCAAGATTCTGAACCCTTTTATCCTCGAGTCCTTCCTCTAATCCCACTGCTAGAATTTCCTGCTTTCTATGCTTTCTTACCAGGGAGTTGCTGTATCTGTCAACTCCTGGCTATTGCTTCTTCTCGGATCAACCATTACATCTTGAATATTTAATCACAGCTCACTTACAAGAACCAAAAATTCCACATAGGAATTCACAAAGCATTTAATAAGAAACAAAAATCCCCACCCGTCAAAATCCCTTCTTTTTCTAAGAATGTTCCCCTCAAGTTACTGCCTATTTGTCTTTTGCCTTTACATTTAGGAGAACATCACTATTTAAACTTATTGTTAGAACTATTTTACTTCCCAGTGATCAAACCTCTGTAGGCTCATCCCCTTATTTGATTTGGTACTATTTTTGTGACCTTTACTGATGCTCTTTGGGTTTTAAAATCTATCGTCCTCTTTTTATTTATTTATCTACCTTGAGAGCACGAGCGGAGGAAGGGCGAAGAGAGAGAATCCTAAGCAGGCTCCATACTGTCAGTGCAGAGCCTGACCTGGGGCTTGATCTCCCGAACCGGGAGATCATGACCTGACCTGAATTCAAGAGTCAGATGCTTAACCTACTGAACCACCCAGGTACCCCTAAAATCTATTGTCCTCTTAACCCTCATCTTAGTAGACTGACCACCGTATGATCTGTGCAGTTTAACAAGTCCCAGTGAGTCTGGTCCTGTGCTAGGGGCCAAGGGTACCTTTTCAGTCTTTTAGAAGTTCCTCTTGTTTTTATAAAAACTGAATATTTAAGATACCAATTTTAATTTTTCCCTCTCTCTGCCTAGTGTTTCATTCCTAAGACTGCAACCATTGTTCTTTCAGATTTCAACTCCTAAGATTATTCTGTAGCATTTGCCTCTGAGCACCTCTTCTTTTTCCTTTGGCCACTGGGGCAGTGCTTTCTTCATCCTTCCAGTTTGCAGATCATTCCTTCTTCACTCAGACTGTAGTCCCCTGAGGTTCTTCCCCCCACCACCCCCCCCCCCACATTTTATTACCTGCCTTGGTGATCCTACCTGTCACTTAGAATCTGACCATTGCCTGTCTACTGATACTGAAATCTAATTCTTTCTCTGAACTCCTGCCTTGTGTTTGTTTTGACTTGTTCATGAGGATCTCACGTTGAAATTCAAGTATAAAAAAAGAATTTATCTTCTGCAAGCCTTTTTTTTTTTTATATTCTAACTAGCTGTGTAGGCCAAAAACAGTATATTGACTCCTGTTTGTCTTTCACACTCTTGCCCCCTTCAAACTAAAGTAGTCTTGACTCTGCCACCGTCTAGGTGTCTGATCGGTTTCCTTTTATTCCTGCTGCTTTGGATTAAGGTCTTCTCTGTACCAATGTATTCAAAGTATCTTCCATGAAAAGTGCATTGTCTAACTGTCCCTCCTAATCTCTTTGCACAGTATTCTAAGAAAAATAAGTAAAATTTCATCCCTCAGCTTAAAAGCCATTTAACTCCACATTGAAGACTGATGAAATTTGTACTTGGAAAAATCTGGTACTAGAGAAATAATGCAAACACATCGGAGTGCTGGTCTGTCCAGAATACTCTGCTTCCTTTTTGGCTTGAAATGGCAGCTTGTGAACCAGTCCCCTGTAATGCTTATAATCAGAACAGCTCTACTCTCCCTTCTTTACTTTTGGACTTTGGGTTCTCTTAAAAGAGTTCTGCTTCTTTGAGACTGCATTTTTGCCACAGTGAGTGACATTTGATAAAAACCAGAAATTAATACCTTCAGCTAGGACTTGTCGGATTCCTGCTTTTCTGCCAGTAGTAACAGGACACTCCAAATCTATAAAACTCTATGTCAAAGTATTTTTAATGTAAAATGTATATGTAGCTAATATTAAGTGTATTTAATGTATGCATTTATAATGCTTAACTGCTTTCAGTTTTATAAAACAGTGGTCACTATTTATAATATGAACATTCATGGACTCCAGAGCTGTTATCCCTTGTCTATCTTTCCAGAAATTTTCACCGTCTCCAAATCTCTTAAAATTAAGCTGTCCTAAAATACGGTTCTGTTCTTCGCATTTAACATTAGTGATTTCTGTATTAATAGATGTAAATCTATTGTATTTAAGTGGCTATTTGATCTATTACATGGATATAAGGTGGTATATTTAGCCAGTTCTTTGTTGATTGTTAGGTGGATTGTTGGCAATGAATATTGTACATAGGTCAAAGTTGGATTTTAAGCCTTTGTCAGTTCCTTGGAGTGTAGCATAGAGGTTAGAACCACAGGGTTTGTTCTGTGCTCAGTTCTTCTGACTAGCTGTGTGACTGCAGCAATTACTTAAGTTGGTACATGGTCTTTCCTTGTTCCAACCTTCTTTGCCCAATGGTTTTTCCACTGGCTTTCAAGCCAGTCTTAGTGTGGTCCCTAAGATTGTATGTGATTTCCCATCTGCCTCATTGATCTTGTTAGCTATTACCCCCTCTTCAGTGTCTGTTCTGGCTTTTCTTAAAGGTATCAGATAAGCACCTATTGTCTTGAGGCCTGTGTGCTGCCCTTTTTCTTTCTTTTTTTTAAAATGTTTATTTTTGAGAAAGAGCACGAGCGGGGGAGGGGCAGACAGAGTGGGGACAGAGGATCCGGATTGGGCTCTGCTCTGACAGCAGCAAGCCTCCTGTGGGGCTCGAACTCCTGAACCCTGAGATCACTACCTGAACCAAAGTTTGACTTTCAACTGACTTGAGTCTCCCAAGCACCCTGGGGCCTATGTGCTTTGTAAGCCTACTTTCTAAGCCTCAGATATTTGTATGGCTGGGTTTATTTTGTTTTTCTTTTCGTCTTCAAATGAGATGTTAACTCTTCTGAATCCTTCCCTTTTTTTGTTTTTGCTTTTTTTTTTTTTTATTCCAATATAGTTAATCTACAGTGTTATATTACTTTTAGCCCATCTTTTTTCGTAGGATATCCTAACATGTGAATAATGTCTACCATAGTGGAAGATAAGCTCCACTGGAGGAGGACTTTGTCTCCTTTGTTCATGCCAAGACAGTACCCCCCAGCACCTAGAACAGTGTTTGGCACTTAGTAGGAACTCAACAGTGAACACTTTTGAATAAATAACCAAAGGTGACTTAACTGCTCTGGGTTCGTTTCTTCCATCTGTGCCAAGTTTTTTAGGGTTAAGTGAGACAAGCTTGCAGAGCTCTTAACAGTGTCGCATATTATACATAGCTTATTAATCAGGGTATCCTCTTATATACCAAGAAGTGTGGACTTTTATTCTGTTCTTCAGATGCTTTTAGGTGTGGTTCTTTAGGTATGAGAACATGACTGTGGCATTTGTAATGTTTTACTGTTTTCCCAGAAATGTAGAAATTTGCTGAACTCTTAATGCCTTACTATGTGCTAGTCACAGGTCTAAGGGCATTTACTCATTAACTCATTTAATCTTCAGTCATATAGGTGTAATGTTTATGATGAATAAATTTGAATTTCATCAATGTTAATTTATTTTAGAGTGGAGTCATTTTTAAAATTTTATTTTTTAATTTTTTTGGTGTTTTTATTTTTGAGAGAGAATGCAAGCAGGGGTGGGGCAGAGAGAGAGGGAGACAAAGAATCTGAAGCAGACTCCAGGTTCTGAGCTGTCAGCACAGAGCCCAACGTGGTGCTTGAATTTGTAAACTGCAGCATCATGACTTGAGCCGAGGTCGGCAGCTTAACCGACTGAGCCACCCAGGTGCCCCTACAATTTTATTTTTTTTTAACTAAGCTCTGTACCCAACGTGGGCCTAGAACTCATGACCCTGAAATCAGGAGTCTCTACCAACTGAGCCATCCAGGTGCCCCTAGAGGAGAGTCATTTAATTTGCATTCAGTTTTGAGATCAGAACATTTAATGTATCAGTTTACCTGCTCTTCTCAACAAACGCTATGAGCATGATATGGGCATGTGCATCTGCTCTTCCTGCAGTTGGTCTTATTTCCTTAGTGTGTCTCATAGTACATGCAACTAATGTAAAGTAGCGTCCCTTTAATTTTCCTAAGGAAAATTTGGACTCCTGATTTTTTTTTTCTTTATGCACTCACTGGCTTTAGAACCTAATCTCTTCATAAAATGCTTCTATGTTGTCATAATTCTTTCATGTGGTTTCTCATTTGACTCCTTTTGGAAAAGGGTAAGTTTCGTTAGTGTAATTCTTATTAGGTCATAACTATTAAGCAAATTTCAGAATACTTGGTTGGTGTTGGAGGCATTGCAAGTATCCAGGTTGATAATCGCATCTGAAACCTTTTTGCAGTACTCACCCTGTTCAACCTCTTGCCATTTACTAAAAGACTGAAAATTACCAAAGGTGATCGTGGTAAAACATAGTTGGAAACTGCTACAGTCAAGGTTGGCTAGAAGCCTGGATATAGCAGCCCAAGTCTGCCAGTTACACTGTGGTGAAATTTGTAGTCCCTTAACTATATATTTCTCTGTCCTTGGGAATTAACAGATGACAGACCTTACTGGGTTCTTTTTTCAATATAGAAATTGTTAAATAACTGTAAGAATATGAAGAGTGTGATTCCCCCCCGCCGCCACATGGCCCCAACAGTTAGGTACCTGTGGCCTAACTGTGGGCATTCTAATGTCTCTATCTGTGGCCTCTTCTCCCTTCCCACTTTGAAGCAAATCTCAGTTCTTGTACCCATAAATAGATCAAAATCTTAATTTTGATATTGGTGTTATAGTAAACTATTGGTTTAAATTTTGTCATTCATCTTATAAATCTGCCAGGGATGAGAAGACCATTTTCCACCAGTTAGGTGGTGTCCTTCTGCTTTAATGTAACACTTCGGCTATTGGGGAAGGAAGAATAGTTCAGTGGACTTAATTTTGCTAAAGAAAATAACAAATTTTATCGTGTGAAGGATCATTTGTTCTAGAGACTTCTCACCTTAAAGCTGCCTTAGTTTTATTTTAGCCAGTTGCAAGATTAAAATGGTTTTTTGGTTTTTTTGTTTTAACTTTTGATCTATAGGAATCCTATGAAGATGGTTGTGAGGATTATCCCACTCTATCAGAATATGTTCAGGATTTTTTGAATCATCTCACAGAACAGCCTGGCAGTTTTGAAACTGAAATTGAGCAGTTTGCAGAGACCCTGAATGGCTGGGTTACAACAGATGATGCTTTGCAAGAACTTGTAGAACTCATCTATCAACAGGTAGGTTGGCTGATGGCATGGGTGATCATCAGATAGCTTCCTTGAAGCCCAAGGGTGGTGTTGCTCCTTCAGGGAGGCCAGGTTCATGTTTCCTGGCTTCCACACTCCTTAACTGTTTAAGGTTCTTGGGAGCTCTCAAGTCTCTGTTGTATAAAATCCCTGTAGTGGGGATCTAGGGCTGGAGCCAGACTGGAGATTCAAGGCTCTGTACAGTCAGTCAGAAGGAATGTTAAGACATTTATGAAGAACGCTAGGTAAGTATCCTATCTTTTTTCCATCCCGCTCTGTTTCTAAAGGATCTGAAATTTAGTTCTTTTCTCTTAGGTGTTGAATTATATAGCATTTTTGGATTAAGAGAAAAAAATCATGGGAGAATTTTTTTGCCTCATAAAGGAGTCATTAAAAAAAAAAACAAACCATAAAACACTGTTGAGTCTTAACATTAATGCTTATATCTTAAATTTCCAAGGATTTACATCTTAATTCCGTAATTCTAGATTGTTCACACAAAGTTTAGTTTTGATCCTAGTGTATTGATCAGTGATACATTAAAGCTATTTTAAGGGGGCAACTAGATAACACTAGATTTTGAAGACCAATTTAAGGGCAGTGTTTGAAACTGACCAAAAACAGTGGGAGGGGACTAGAATTATAAACACAAGTGTTATTTAAGTCATTGCTGAAAGAGCAACTCGAATTTGGAGTATTTGGAAGGGTGATCATGGTGGCCGGTTAATTTGGAGTATATGGAAGGGTGATTATGATGGCTGGATAATTTTCATCCTACTTAGTGTTTCATTTGATTGCTTTTACAATTGGTTCTGGGTAGTTCGTGGACCCCTTGGTATTACCTGGCAACTCTCAGGTTTGGAACATGCCTGAGATTTTAGGAAGATAGAATTGCTCTATTTGTCCTCATACCTACTTTTGGCCTCTAGGTAGATTGCAAAGGATAGGAGAAGAAAATGGAGAAATTATACTTGAAATTGCTTTTCTGGTTTCTCTCCTGTTTTAGTTTCAGCACTTCATAGGCTGCCTGGTTCTAGTTCTTCAGGGCTGGACAAAAGGATTGTAGCCTGACAAACTACAGTTTTTGTGATTGTCTCAAAGCCAATTCTTAGAATATGTATTCCTTATTTTAAGTTTTGATACTCTGTGTCAGTGATACAGGTTTTTACTTGTTTTTACATTTCATTGAAGGAATGTATAGTAACAGAAGGCCTGTTATAAAAATGGCAGATTAAACCTACATATTCAACTTTGATTCCTCCCCTAATACTGCTAAAATGACGGGATTTTTAAGAAGCCATAAGCCTGTAGGGGCTGAGATGAGGAGAAGAGATGGAGACTAGAAAGCAGGTGGGTGAGTGGTAACTGACTTGGCAGATCTAAAAAAGTTGAATTCCAAGCCAGTGGGGAAAACTGAAAATCCCCCCCTGATTTACTGAGTAGAGCCTTTTGGAAAGCTCTAGGACAAGGTTGGAATGAGACTAAAAAGATTGCTTGGAAATCTTTAAAAAAGAAAAAGAGACCCTCTCCCTCTTTTTGCACTGAGTAGCCAGTTTGAAGTTTTATTGTAACCCTTCTTGAAGTTCTTAAAGGGAAGTACTCCACCAAAAAGAATTAAGCCAAGGACAAAGATGTAGAAACTGCATTTTAGAGGAGCGGCTAAGTGGATTATCTAGATGGTGGTGAAGGAGATCCCAAGATGATGGCCAGGCTTTGGTGGCATAGGGCAGAAGGCTCCAGGCATGATTCCTGGTAAGGTGAGCATAGCTGCTGTGGTTGAAGATGTTAAGAAACTTAAAAACTTGTGAGTTTAGGGGTAACATCAATGAGACTTAAGTAAAGAACAGTGTAGAAAAATTAAGTCCAGGGAAAACAAAGTTGTGTAGGAAAGGAGAAATCTGTGTTATGTGGTCCAGCCATAAATGGAAACACAAAACCAATCAGATCATGGTATAACGACATTGGTAGGTGGAAAGATTGGCAAATAGCAGAATGGAGTGGTGTTACGTGAATATCCAGTGAAAACTGGATATTCCTTTTCCATGGTGGGAAACTCGTAAGAAATAATAACTACACTGAAGTCCCAGAGCATGGAGATACAGAGGTTGAAGCCTTTTCAGCTGAAACAATTGAAAGTGGTTGTCTGTGGAGTGTAAAGGTGAGGTGTAGTGGGGAAGTATGACATTTAATAACAAGCCTTGTAGAGCTTCTTGCCTTTTAAATTGTATGTGATAATTTTAAAAGTAAACTAAAGGAAAACCGGCAATGTCCATAATGGGAAAAGTATGATTTTTGAATTTCAAGTCTTCTGTGGTACCAGATATGCATACGTGATCTCAGGAGAACCCAGTCTGTCTGCTGTGATAACAAGGGTCCCTTGTGAGCAATAAAATAATTAGAAATAAAAAGATCTAATCATAACATAGGTACTGTATGCTAGGCAACGCTAAACATTTAACATGTAATGAATTAACTCACTTAATCCTCCATGGTTGCAAGGTATTACTCTTCTCCCTTATACACATCTTAACAGAAGTTAAGTGACTTGTCTAAGATTTACCACAACTCCGTAAGTAGACTCAGTATCGGGTCAGAGAGGCATCAGACCATCCGTTACATCTATACTCTCTGTTTAGTTACTACCTTTTATAACCTTGGTCGAGTCCCTTAGCCTTTTAATGTGTTACCTAATATTGGGTAGTAAGCTATGTTGTCTCTACTGTTCTTTAAAACCTGTAATTAAAGTTAAAACTTAGTTTCACATAGCCAAAGCAGTACTATCTTTGGTACATAGTGTCTTGCACTGTCTTAGTTTTTGGAAGAGCTTCTCATTTCCTCTTTACCCCAAGTGTTTTTGGAGTACTTTTTAAGTGTTAATCTCTCATACCGGGTACCATTTATCACCTCTCCTAGGAATCAAGCAGAAGCCCATGGAGGGTAATTGATGTCCAAGGTCTCCATGCAGGCCTGGGAATGTTGTTCTGGACTGCTAGATGCCAAAGTCTCTGCTATCCTTGCCCTGAAAAACACCATGAAAAAGAATCGTTTGGCAAATACTCTTATTCATAATTAGCACTGTGCAACTGAGCACATGTATACATCCTATGCAAAAATTGGCTAGTATAAAGAGATCTTCTTAATTTGCTTTCTGGTAACCTCAAGTAAATTGTGGGGAGAACTTGCCTTAAACATTTTCCTTTGTTCTTGTTCTTGGTATGAAGTTGGGAGGGAGCGTTAACTTAATTTCCTTACGCCAAACAATAAAGACTTGTTCATTTGTATAATGTCAGTTTTAGGGGTGGAAATGTTTTTCTTAGAATGTTGCTGTTAAGTATTTGCATTAATAACAATGTATTTGTGTTACAAAAAACTTTTTTTCTTTTTGAAAGGCCACATCTATCCCAAATTTCTCTTACATGGGAGCTCGCCTGTGTAATTACCTGTCCCATCATCTGACAATTAGCCCACAGAGTGGCAACTTTCGTCAGTTGCTGCTTCAAAGGTCAGTGTGAACATATGAAGTTAAAGGAAAACTTTAAACATACTAGAATTTGACGATTCTTTTCTAAAGACTGTGTGTATTATGGAAAGTTGCAGGGGAAGTTAGGGTGGACCATTCTTTCTTGTATTATAGTATGGTATGTACTGTTAAAAATTTATAGTCCCACATATCAGTCTCTTTTTTTCTGTAATGATCTCTGCTTTTGGTTTTGTGCTTAGATGGCCCTTCATGTTCCAAGATCTTAAATATGATCACTTATGTATTTCTTAGTACTCTGTACTTTGAATAGGTTCTAATTGCTACAGGCTGAACTAGTTTGAGTTTTATCCCTACCATTTTTAAAATGATCCATTTCCTTACTGATTTGAACTGTTAACTTCCTTAAACTACATCCTAATATTTGGGTTTCATTATATTCCATTTATTACTTGTTCTATTTTTATTTTATTATGATACTATTAAAAAGCTCTAGTTTTTTTTGTTTTTTTTTTTGTTTTTTCTTTGTTTTTAATTTTTTTTAAGTTTATTTTTGGGACAGAGACAGAGCATGAATGGGGGAGGGTCAGAGAGAGAAGGAGACAGAATCTGAAACAGGCTCCAGGCTCCGAGCTGTCAGCACAGGGCCCGACGCGGGGCTCGAACTCACAGACCGCGAGATCATGACCTGAGCCGAAGTCGGACGCTCAACCGACTGAGCCACCCAGGCGCCCCAAAGCTCTAGTTTTTTAATACCTAGTATATTAGTCTCCTCCCTGTAGTTTTTGGATAGAGTTTCCTTTGCTATTCTTGCATGCTGCTTTTCTCCAAAGAACCTTAGAATCAACACGTGAAATTACATAAATCTTTTTGGTATTACTAGATCTTTTTGGCATGACTTTGAATTCATAAGCTAATCTAGGGAAACATTTTCTTATTGGAATCGTTTTATTCAATAACAGGGTTGTCTTCAAGTTTATTACAGTTAGTCCATTAGTTCTTTAAGGATACTTTTAATGGTTGTAGTGTATTCCATAATTTTGGTTAAATTGCACTGGAACAGAATAAGGATTCCAAAAGTGACTCCAGAGACTCTTGAAAATAAGGCTTTTGATGAAGGTCCTACTTCAAATATGTATGTAGAAGGTAAATTGTGCTGCTGACAACTGGCTAGCCATTCATTGGAGGTAGAAAAAAGATGGGTTCCTGTCTACACCAAAATATATTTCAAATCTGTAAAAGACTCAAAAGTGAACACTAAATACTAAGAAACTAACAATTAAATCTTAGGTCTTGCTTAAAAGGGCTTTACCAACCTATCCATAAGTCCTAAAACAAAAGATTAAACCTAATTACATATAGATTATAATATGGGGATGGGAGGAAGGGTCCTAAATTTATATGAAGGAAAGAAAAAACGGGAGTTTGTAATACATGGCAGTGAACTCATTTATCTAATATGAATGGCAATGAACTCATTAATATGAAAAGAGGGGCCTCTTAGGAATGAGGTAAGAAAAAAATCATTATTTTAATAGAAGTATTTGAAATGGCTCTGAATAGGTAAAATTTGGGAAAATATAAATGATAAAATTCTAAAAACCTATTTAGCCTTAACCTGTATTTATAGCTCCTGGAAAGATATGAAAGTGGGCACTTCTAGGAGCTTGCATGGCAGAAAGGCTGGCTTCTGTTCCTGTGGACTGCTCACCTCTGGCTGTACGTTAAAGTTACCCAGAGACTTAAAATAGGGCTGAGACCCTGTCGTCATTGGAAGTTCTGATGTAATTGGACTGAGGTGGAGCCTGGGTTTTTTAAAGCTCCCCAAATGATTGTAGTCTGTAGCCATGGTTGAAAACCTCTTCTGATTCTCTTGACTCTACCCAAGCTTGGAGCTTCCATAGTACTGTGTTACTGTCAGAGATATTAACGTAAGTGCTAATCCTTTAACAAGTGAAAAGCAGGGCTTGATTCTATTACCGAACTTAGAAATGTATACATATTTAGGAAAAAAGAAAAGTTACCTTCATGGCCGTTATCTCTGGGTTGTAGTGACTTTATTTTTTATATTTTTCTGTTTTTAACCTTTCTGAAATAAGCATGTATTGCCTTTAATTAGGTCTTTAGCCTAAAAAGATTAGTTTAGAGGTGTGGGTTGTTCTCCTCTAGATAACCATTGCTGCCCAGGGGTACGAATTTACCTTTGCATATTCATTAACATATCTTAATGTATAATAGAATAGTCATTGCACTTAGAAAACAGATCATTTCCTTGAAACTCCTACCTACAAGGTCATAAAAGGAGAATAGCCCACAAGGTGTTTGGATAACTGGCATTAATTAGCTCATCCTTTCCATTATTAAACTGGATGTTTTATTTAGAGATATCCCAACTTTTGTTCTGATGAGGAATTAATGTTTAGAGAGTAACAAATATCTGACTCAAACGAAATGTTGCTCATTTAATGTAGCCTCTAAGCTATAAGTCATATAGACACGATAAACTGTACTGGGTTTATGGTTGATTCACGGGCTGATCCAAGGTAAAATCTTGGTAAGCAGTGACTTTTTTTTTTTTTTTTTTTTTAAAGGAAAAGAGAAATTTTTTTTTTTTTAATTTGACATAGCCAAGCTAAACTGGTCCCTCATACATGGAAGCCATTCAGTCTCCATAAACCCCTACTTCTGTCCTTAAAAGAACTCTCAAAAAATCAGCTTTATAAAACATGACTTTCCTAGAGTTTTTCACCACCTTCTCAAGAGAGAGAAGAAAAAATATTCAACACCAAATTGGTAAACATTTAAAGTACATTTTAAAAATCCTTTTAGTAGCAACAGACACCATAATTCACTGACATGGGTTATGACAGGTTTATTGTGATTGTTTTAGATAACTTCTAGGATGGCAAATGGGCCAAGTGGAGGGGGGCAGTGGGAACAAAGCAAGGGAAACTAAGTTATTTGACTCCTTTTGGTCTCTGGGATATTGAGACCAAATTCATTGCTTTCTGTTTCTATGTGAATTTCAATTGGAGACTTTTCATTTCTCTGATTTGTGTAATGGAGGTTAAAAGAATAATGGGCTTAATAATTCATTGTATTTTCAGTTGGGGACCCATCTATACATGTTTCTTAAGATGTGTTTTAAAGTTCATATATTCAGAATAGAACATTTTACAGAGATAATTTGAGTAAAAACAGTGCTTTCTTGACAAAAAGACTAGAAGACAAAGGTGAGGCAGTTTTTCTTTGTGGTGCCAATATACGATGTACCTCATGAAACCTATGTTGCTTAAACAGATGACAAACCTGTGTTGCCTAAACAGATGACAAAATAAATGCATCAGTTTCTTAAAACTAGGAACCTTAGTATGAAAAAGCGCTGCAAATTCCAATAAACAGGAACACTTCTTATCCTAAACAATCAGAAGATTGTACTTATCTCTTTATTGCTTGTGAACAGTGAAACCAACAGATGGTCGTCTTGTTTGTACAAAAAACAAAGCAATGTGAGATTATAAAAGGTATATCTTCATTAGGTGTCGGACTGAATATGAAGTTAAAGATCAAGCTGCCAAGGGGGATGAAGTGACTCGAAAACGATTCCATGCATTTGTACTCTTCCTGGGAGAACTTTATCTTAACTTGGAGGTGAGGACAAAGTTATTTGTTTTGTTTTTGTTTTTTTTTAAGTACTGACAAAACCTGAGAACATAAACTGACCTTGGTAAGGAATTTGTATTTGCGTTACACCTTTACCACATTAAGGATGAAGTTGAAGAGGGGCGAGGGGAAAGAGAAATGACTCCGTACCTGCAGGCAATGGTGTGTGTGTCTTAATGGAACGTTTGTAATGTTTGTTTCTCCTGTTTGTGAGGAGGGTGTTGGGAAGTAGTTACTGGGAATTTTAGTCTTTGTGTACTTTTGGGAAGCCGTGGTTTCAATGCAAATTTAAGCTTTTGAAATCATACTTACTTGAATCTTCACACATTTCGTGTGTGGACTTTAGATGGTGGTTCACAAGCAGTCTATATCACACAAAGCTTTGAGTTAGAAGTGGGGACAGGAGAATTTCTGGGGGTTTTTCCTACCCAAATTCACCCAGAATTACAGTTCTTGGTCCCATTTTATATATGAATCTTCCACATAAAATGCATTTATCTGAAGTATAACTAAACAAGTTTGTGAATTGGTGGTATACTTGAGTATGTGCTTGTACTAGGCAACTAAGTGCTGAATATTACTCTGTAAAGGATTTGCTTTTTTGATTAGTTAATCCCATATATGTGTTATACCTGCTTTAACTTTGAAGACTTAATCATAAACACCACTGAAAACACCCATGAATCCGCTATCAAATGTGCATCTGTTAGTGCATCTAAATGGTCTCTGTCCGATCTAGTGCTTAATTTACTATCCCTTTTTACCATAGATGGACATAACTTTTAAAAAAAAATCTCCTGCATTAATCTTTTTCAGTTTAATTTTTATATAAGCCAAAATAAGAGCACTCATCTAAAATGTGCTGTAAGGGGCGCCTGGGTGGCTCAGTCAGTTAAACATCCTACTCTTGAATTTAGCTTGGATCATGATCCCAGGGTCGTGGGATCGAGCCCTCTTCAGGCTCTGTGCTGAGCATGGGGCCTGCTTGGGATATTCTCTCTCTCAAGAAAAAAATGTGCTGTAAATGAAGAGTCATTTTAAGAATGCCGTTGCGTGTTTACCCGTGTGGAAGTAATGATGCCATGTCTGTGAGAAGTGTAAATAAAGATGAGGTATGGCTCCTGAGTCTGAGTCTCTTCTGGCTGGAGAGCTAAGACACTTAGACCATTCTGATGCCAAACAGTATTTTTAAATTGTCTAAAAAGCAGAGTAAAATGCTGCATGTTCCAAAAAAGGTGGTATCTTAATAGAACAGAGAATGTTTTATGAAACAATAATTTATATAGGAGGCTTAGATTATCCTGATCATATGTGTGATAAATGAAAATTTTTACCTGTAGTTTTCGGTTTACCTGTTTTTTTTTTTCCTTTGAGAGAGTGTGTGCAAGAGTGGGGGAGGGGCAGAGAGAGGAAGAGAGAATGCCAAGCAGGCTCTTTGCAGGGCTGGAACAAAATGTGAGATCATGACCTGAGCTGAAATAAGCATTGGACGCTTCACCAACTAAGTCACCCAGGCATCCCTGTAGTTTACTGGTTTTATTAGAAGTTTTTGGTTTTTATTATCTTCTTTGCTGTTTATTTTTGAGAGAGTGCAAGCAGGGGAGGGGCATAGAGAGAGGGAGACACAGAATCGGAAGCAGGCTCCAGGCTCTGAGCTGTCAGCACAGAGCCCGATGTGGGCTCGAACCCATGAACTATGAGACCATGACTGGAGCCAAAGTCGGACACCTAACTAAGCCACCCAGGCACCCCTATTAGAGGTTTTAAATACATGTAAAATAAGTCTAATTTTGTGAAAATACCAGAGGATTTCTCTTTTATATTGTTTAACTGAAAACACTTATTTTGCCAACATACCGGACCATTCACTAATCTGTGATATTTTGGCATGGTTGCTTTTCATTTTCTTTCCCAAAAGATCAAGGGAACAAATGGACAGGTTACAAGAGCAGATATTCTTCAGGTTGGTCTGCGGGAGTTGCTGAATGCCCTCTTTTCCAATCCTATGGATGACAACTTAATTTGTGCAGTAAAGTTACTGAAGGTAGGTTTGACTTCTGTTTCTCTTGAAATTCACTGTTCTACCCCATTTGTATATGATTCAGAGGACAGAAAGTATGCATAGTATGCGTGTGAATTCAAAATTAAGTTTCTACTCTAAATGTTGACCTTTTGGTTTACTCTTGAATTTAAATATTGGAAAAGCAGCATGTACTGTTTTTTTTTAATGGAATAATCCAAATGTAGAAGCAAAAATGGAAGTTCTTCACCCCCATCTCTAAATTTCCTTTCCTTCCGTTCCCATGTCTGTATGTGTGCCCTTATAAATAAGATCTTTCTTCCTCTTTGTGACTTGCTTTTTTATGATCTAACAAAGATCTTAGATCTTTGGCACAGAAGATTTACCTCTTGAATCGCTTCATCTCCATATGTGCAGTTGTTTGTGTAGGTTCAGTTCCCACATAAAGAGTGGGTGGGCCAGTGAGCATTGCATCCTTAAATTTGATGAATGTCAAATTTCTCTTCTAAATACTAAACCATAGTACATTCCTACCAATGGTGAATGAGTACATCGCTTTCCCCATATTCATATCAATGATGATCCAACTGGTCCTAGTTTCTGTTTTGTCATGGGTAATGAGTATAAACAAAAATTTCATTTTATTTTGCATTTTCCTAATCATTGGTGAATTTAACCATTCCTTCATGTTTGTTAGCCATTTTTGTTACGATGAATTACCTGTGTATATCCTTAACTCACTTTTTCTTTCTTTCTTTCTTTCTTTCTTTATTTATTTTTTAATTTTTATTTATTTATTTTTTTTTCAACGTTTATTTATTTTTGGGACAGAGAGAGACAGAGCATGAACGGGGGAGGGGCAGAGAGAGAGGGAGACACAGAATCGGAAACAGGCTCCAGGCTCCGAGCCATCAGCCCAGAGCCTGACGCGGGGCTCGAACTCACAGACCGCGAGATCGTGACCTGGCTGAAGTCGGACGCTTAACCGACTGCGCCACCCAGGCGCCCCTTAACTCACTTTTCAAATGAAGTTTATATTTTTGTTAATTCAGAGTTTCTATACTTGCATATTTCAATAAGTGATATGTTGATTAAAATCTTATCGCCTATTTTATTCATACAGGGAGTATACCATATAGTCATGGACACAAAAAACCTATGATTGAGTTTCTCTCCGTCAAGAAAAACAGAGGGTGTAGAGATTTCCTGCCTGTTAGATGGTAGAATATAATTGGGAATATTTAACTTGCCAAATTTATTTTGTTCAAAGAATGCTTGAACTGCTGCTGATACTTCTGTAGGATTTCTGTACTTCCTTGAATTCCAAATCTTACTGATGCCTGCTTTTTTAGTTGACAGGGTCAGTTTTGGAAGATGCTTGGAAGGAAAAAGGAAAGACTGATATGGAGGAAATTATTCAGAGAATTGAAAATGTTGTCCTAGATGCAAATTGCAGCAGGTAGGTAGATGGCCAGTAGATGTCCATTTCTTTTTCTGAGGGGTTTTTAATCTGCTATATATCATCAGAAGAATTAAAATCTTCTAGATCTAGAGAAAGGTTTTCTTTAAAGATAGAATATCTTACACATGGCTTCTGCTTACCTAGCCATTTTTGCTCAGTTGTGTTTATAAATGGAAAAAGTTAAGATTTTCCTGTGGTAAGATAGGAGTTCATTAAAAAGTAAAATGATTCGGACTTTAAATTATTCAGTAAATACTTCGGTAAAGTACTGGAAGTCCAGTGTAAAGTCCAGAGGCATAAAAATGTGGAATGGCCACTACCTTTAAGAACCATATAGTCACAGATGGAACAAATATCAAGACTGTTTAAAGTACGGGAAACATCTAGAAAATCAAAGCACTTGGATATACATGTTAAATTTATAAAACAAAGTTTTAGGAGTCTCTGGTATTCTGGAGTCTGACAACACTTCTGGTGGATATACTTAACTCCTTTTCACCTTCTGTCTGCAGAGATGTGAAACAGATGCTTTTGAAGCTTGTAGAACTCCGGTCAAGTAACTGGGGTAGAGTCCATGCAACTTCAACATACAGAGAAGCAACACCTGAAAATGATCCTAATTATTTTATGGTATGCCAATGTTTTCATTTTAAGTTTTGCTTGTTGCTTGGCTCCAAATTTTGGAAATTTCTAGATGAGTTACATAAAGATAGTCTCAGAATTTAATGCCTAATAACTTTTCATTGGCTTCGGGTCACATGGCAGCCAGCAGACTAGGTAAATAGGAGTAGAAATGTGGAATCCTCTAGGGGAAGGGTGAACTGGAGAAAGATCCATCCAGTGGCAAGGGAGATCAACAAGGCTTGGACTTGGTTGAGTATAGGGATTCTGGGAAGCAGTTCCAGAGAATTTATAATCAGAGGCCCAGATCTCAAACTATTACATTGTATGTTGTAGTAAGTTAAGAAAATAAAAGTGGTGACCAGGCCAATAATGCCCTGAAGCTCCCAACATAACCAAGCATAATGCAACTATGCAGGACTGCTTCTATAAGCCCAGTCTTGGAAATTCTTTTAAAAATGGTGGGGAAGGAAGAACCACAACTAAAAATAAGCTGACACAATGCTAATCACAGTGTACCACAAAACAATTCATCACGAGTGTGACCAAGAATAGACAGCAGGGTTAGAGCCACAAGAACTTGAGATAATAGAATAGAAATCTGAAAACCATGGACTTTCCCAATGAAATGAAAATGGCTATTAGGAAGTTAGGTTTTTGCTTGTTCTTGCATTATCGAATGCAGATGAGTGATATCAGCCATGCTTCATTAATTAATGTGCTTTAAAAAATCAATTTGGAAATGGTTACATATTTGTATCACTTTGATTCATCCTAGAATGAACCAACATTTTATACCTCTGATGGTGTTCCTTTCACTGCAGCTGATCCAGGTATGTTTCCAGTCCTTTTCCCCCCATTTCTTGGTAAGCTAGCAAACTACAGGAAATCCTACCCTTACCACCCCAAAGTTGTAGCTTTCTGAAGCAGTCACTTTCTTCTGAAATACACGATGAATGTCCATCTCCTATGGAGTATTCTTTACAGTGCCCACTTTGACCATTTCAAATGGAAAGTCTAATTCCACGTGTAGAATCTTGTCACCCTGACAGGGAAGGATTGGAAGAATTCTTCAGTTAAATGCAACCATGTTTATATCTTCTCTAACATTTCATTTTTATACTGTAAGCTTTCAGTTGGTTAGGATAGAAGGGAAAGATGGTTCTAGTTCACTACATAGTCTATAGTGTTCGTTACTGTGGGTTCCTACTAGCAGATACTAAGAGTTACGTGGGTTTCGTTAATAGTAGGTCAGAGTTAATTAAAATCTAAATTTCCGCAGACTTCCCCTTCCGGAAAAGAGACATTTGTAGAAAGATTGCTTTCATTGTGACCAGTGGGATTGCAGAATGAGCAAGAGAAATTTTTCCCGTTTGATACAAATTACAACCAGCTTGTTGGGAATTTTCCCATCTGTTTCCTCTGGATAGCAGGTGCTCACTATCCCGTGCCTCAGGAGGTGGGAAGAATGACTGCTTAACTTTCAACTTTAAATCAGGAAAACATTCGGGACATCTGGGTGGCTCAGT